>NW_009926099.1:154159-177869 GCF_000696875.1 Nestor notabilis | reverse complement strand
GGAGGCCTGGGGATGGGGCCCGGCGCTTTGAGGGGGATCCCTGCGGGGTTGTGGTCCGGTCCTAGCGGAGAGCGGGGGGGCAAGTACTGCGGAGCTGTAGGGCTGCGGGCTCGGCACCGTGGGGGACCCTCAAGGGTGAGGGTGTGCCACCATGGAGAGCCCCGCGGGGTGGGCGCCTGGCTGCAGAGGGGCCTGTGGGGCTGAGGGCCTGGCAGAAGCCCCGAGGGGCAGGGTGAGGGAAGGCAGTGGTTGGCACTGAGTGTGCTGCCCGGGTTGAGGTAACAGCTCTTGTGCGTGAGCAGGTGGAGGGGCTCAGGAAGTTGTACCCAGGCAAAGTGATATTCCCAGCAGCCCTCAGGCGTGAGCGGTGTGAGGTGTCTGGGGAAGCTGGTGGGAGAGTACGGTCCTTGGAGAGGTAGGACGTGTTGTTTCTAATTAATGCCTGTGTGGCAGCCTAATCTGTGTTATGGGGCTCTCATGGGTATTGTAGCAACAAGGTATGTTTTAAGGTTCTGTTAATTAAAAATTATTTATAAATCTGCTTAGGTCCTGTGTTGCGCTTAACTGAACCTTGCTGTTGTGCTGTACCACAGAAGAACACATTTATTCGGTTAGTTTGACTAACCTTCTGTAGAGCTCTTTCTCTTCTCATTTTAGTCATTCCTCATTGGATACTAAATAGTTGCTCTCCTCGTCTCTCAGTTGAACTGTTTGTAGTGGGGAGGGTAGGACTGATACCTGTTTTTAGCTGTCTCAGTAGGAGAGCATCCAACTGGATTCTGGAAAGAGTACCAGAGCTGATCTCTGCTGCAGGTCTTGGTCTCAGGGCATGTGCTATACTGCCCTTGTAGCTGTGCTTGGTTGTAGGGCTAGAGATCGTAGAAGGCTTGAGAGTTTGGGTATGGCTAAATGCTGGGATAAAGTTTTGTGAGGAGTCCTCAGGAGAAATGATAACACATTATGAATTAGCTTCTGATTTTGTTTTATAGTAAGTTTAATTTTTTTTTCTGGGGCTAATTTCAGGTATGTTAATACACATTTTTTTATCTGTATGAATATATAATTTGTATAAATTCAGTAGCAGCAGGGCACCTAAATGCGTATTTGTAGTGAAGATGTGCCTGACTTGTTTGCAGTTGTGTGGTTCAAGCAAACAACTTGATTAAAAACCCTGTGGTTTTTTTTTTTTCTTGATGCAAGTTTGTGTGTGTATGTTTATTTTGACATTAATTCCTTTTTGAGACTGATAATAAGGGACAAGGTCTCTTCCAACAAGCTAAAGTAAAAGAAAGTAATACAGGATTTGGATTCAATATGTATAGCGACTGAATAAATGCAGCCATGTAGGTATCTGTAAGCTCTAGTTTCACACTGCATTGCAAAGTATGGCAAGTTTTCCTCAAATGCTGGGTTTTTTTTGTTTTTGGTTTTTTTTTTTTTTCCTGTGCCATCTCCACTGACACTGCTTCTCAGAAATAGGTTTATTTTCAGGATTCTAACCCTTGAATTAATGTTACAGTTTCTCTGTGGCCTATACAAATTAACAGAGTAGTAAGTAACATGATGTTTGAAGAGAAATACTGCATTCCTAGGATAGAAAATACACAGTATAAGAAATTATGAGTCAGTTCTAAGAAAATGTTGGAATACCTAAATAGGATAATAAGCACTTCAGTATTTTGCTTTTATCAAAAAAATTATCTAAACGGTACCTTATCTTGAGTTTTTGTACTTCTATAAATAGAAAAAAAGAATTCTCTTTGTTGAATAACGTATCTGGGAAAGATTGCAAATGTGCCTTTCACATTTGGAAGCAAAGCATATCTTTCTTGAGCATTTTTGAGGAAAAGGATTACTTAACCACGCAAGATTACTTTTTGTTATTTTGAGAACAGTTAAAAAATCCGAATACACCAAGAGTGTTTCTGTCTTATTTCACAAATGTCTCTGATTGTGGAAGTTGATTTGTAGTCTCAGGATTTGAATTTCTTTGTCATCTACATGTGCAGCTTCAAAAAAATCTCAATAGGAAAGCACCAGAAGTAACTTGTCTTGATATCTAGATCCTCAGTCTCTGTATGCTGCATAGAATAATTTTGTGAAAAAGGCTGACAGTATCAAGATAGAATAATTTTGTGAAAATGCTGATGTTTCTGGAGACAACCACTTGCCTCTTCATGGCTTGTGAATCCCCTTACAGATTTGATGAGTCTTTTAACATGGGCAAATGCAAGCAAACAAAACCCTCTGGTGGTATTTAACAGTGCAGATGATATTTAGAAGTCAGCAGAACAGTCCTTGTAGTGTTCTAGGACTCTTCCTTCTCATTATCTTCTTACTTGAAAAGCATAGTATTGGTTCAACAGTTGTACAGGGCTGTCGTTAACTATGGTCATTGGATAAATTTGGTTGTCGCAAGCTTCCTATGAGAATATTTCATCCTTTGTGGAGCAACTGGGGAAGCAATAATTTCAGGACCAAAGCTTGCTGGCAGCTCTGCTCAAAGCAGAGTTGCTTCAGTGAAAACATGGGAAGGTTTTTATTGGGGTGGGGGACACACGACACTGTACATGCTCATTTATTGGTGAGAATTATAACACACTTGCTACATTGTAGCAAATACCTGTTCTTAGCTTTTCTGTTCACATGCTGTTGTGAACCAATGTCCATCGCGTAACTTACTCCCTTGTAATGGCTCCATTAAGAAATCAAGGGAGGAATTACTTAAACAAAGACCAAAGCCAGTCTTACACTGGTATCTGGTGATCTAATGGATATTTTATTTCTCAAATTCAGAATTTGTATGAACCAAGTTCTGACCTCTGTTCATCCATAGTAAACTCGGTTATGTAATTTAATGTGGGATTTTTGTGGTGCTTGATAGTTAAGCTAATAGAGTGTTAACTTTGTGCTATTTAATGTTTACAGTATTAATAGCAAAAGGTAATAGCTGGGGCTTTATTGTGTTGGAGATTTTCAGTATGTTATTTATAGATCTGAAACCTACAAGATATGATATAAAAGCCTTCAATATGAAAAATGTTACATTTCTGAGCAGACAGTGAGAAAATTGCCTTTTAGAGGTCAAAACTCCCAATGCCTCTGGCAACATGGCCTTGATGTCATTTGACAGGGTGGAAACACAGCCCTTCATGGGAATAAACAGCCAATACCTGCATGATTCATTTCGTTAGGAGGGTTATCCCATTGTTGCTAGGCAATATTTCCTAGGTGGAGTTTAAAAAAAACCCCAAAACAAAATAAAAAAAACCCCCAAACCAGCAAAACCCCCCAAACCCAACCGCTGTCTCCTCAGACTAATACTTCTTGCAGGTTGTCTTGCTATTGATACTAATCTATTTTTTTTTAATTAGGTGATAATTTCTTCTCTCTGCAGAATTAATAGAAACATCAACTGAATCCCAATAGGTACCTTCCCCTCTGAGAGGCAGGGAGGGGAAGAGATGGGAAAGGGTTGTACCTGGTCAGTGAAAGGTTTCCTTTCTGTCTTCCTCCTCCTGTACCTTCTTAGAGCTGTCTGTTTGGAAATGCTCAGCTGTGTTGTTATGTGCAATTCTTAGAGAAGAAACATGGCAGAGACCAGCAGACATTCATTTGAAATGATTTTCATTCACTACATTCTGGAATGGACTTGAAAGCAGGTCTCAGAGGCAACTTGTATGTACCAGTTTGTCTTACGTATTTATTTATGACAGACTTGAATCTTCAGGATGGTATTCTATCAAGTGACATACCCACTCAGTGTGATATGTGTCTAAAAATAGGTCATTGTCAAAGGACAGGGAAGGAATTGTATAAATTTATAAACTAACCCACTGAAGTCTAGTATGGTAGCACACTAGCATACTCGGAAGCTGAGATAGTGCTGTGTTCAAAATTATAGCTTTCCATGGATCATTTTTCTAGAATAGTATATTAATAATATAGAGAATAATATGTAGAATAATAATATAGACCTCATAGCAGCCTTCCAGTATCTGAAGGGGGCCTACAAGGATGCTGGAGAGGGACTCTTCATCAGGGACTGTAGCGATTAGGACAAGGGGTAATTGGTTTAAACTTAAACAGGGGAAGTTGAGGTTCAATATAAGGAAGAAGTTCTTTCCTGTGAGGATGATGAGGCTCTGGAATGGGTTGCTCAAAGAAGTGGTGAATGCTCCAACCCTGGCAGTGTTAAAGGCAAGGTTGGACAGAGCCTTGGGTGACATGGTCTAGGGTGAGGCATCCCTGCCCATGGCAGGGGGGTTGGAACTAGATGAACTTAAGATCCTTTCCAACCCTAACCATTCTATGATAGTAGCATTGCATTTATCAAAACAGGAGGAGGCTGGTTGCAGACTCTAAAAGTAGGTAATGCTTATGAGTTACTACTGAAACAATGTTTTGAAAACACTAAAGGAAAACAAACCAGAGGTCATCTCAGAAGGTGGCAGGGTTGGACCAAGCTTTGTTCTTATACTTAAAATATCACAGATTTCACATAGCTATTTTTTCATGTATTAAATCATGTCATAAAGCATTTATTTAACCTTGGATTTTATAATTTGGTTTTGAAAATAATGTTCCTGCTTTGTGCATTTGGCTAATGTGAAAGGAATTCTTTCTTCTTTTTTTTTTTTTTTCTTTTTTTCTCTGGAGTTAGTATTGGTAGGCCTGAAAAATAAAACTACTGAGAAATTATCCTTTTTTAAAAACTGGGCATTAGGAAAGGGATCTTTGTTGTCTTAACCTGTTGATGGAATTTGGACTATAACAGAGCAATAAATTTTTTCTGGTTATGAGTGTAAACCCTACTGTATAAGTAAGGGCTGGAATTTAGCTACACAAGTAATGAATGTTTTCGTGTTTACCTTCAGTGTTGTTACTGCAAACCAATAATATCTAAGAATAGACTGTGGAAATGGTCAGTGGTCAGGAACAAATACATCTGGGCATAGCGTTTGAAGTTACCAGGTAAAGGGGTAGGCAAGAAAAAAAAGGAGAAGTGTGACATCTGGTGGAAAGATGGTATCAGGAGAAAGAGATCCGTTAGTGTTAAATGGGATTATTTGACATGAAAATGCATTATGTGATGTTTGAAAACATGTATACCTGCTGGAGACGAAACCAGGATGAGTGACTTACCTTGTGATCTCATAGTTCACGTTGTCCTAACCAGTAAATATGGCAGATTATATTCTTAATAGTGATCCCTTTTTCTAAGGTATCAAATAATGCTTATGTTGTTAAGTAGCTTCCTCAAGCCCTTAATCTACATTAAAAAGAAATTAATACGTTACAGGTTTAACTACCTTTGAAGATCCAAGTAATTTTTCAGAAAAATTTTTTATAACTACCTAAATGTCATATCCTAGCACTTCTTTTGGCTTGAGTTCTGTGAGTCTTTTGTAGCACGACTTCCAGGTACAAGATCCAAGTTACCAGGCCCATGTGCTGCTGTGTAGTCCTGCTTGCTGCTCTGGGAGATACTGGTCTGATACTGAATTGAAGATGCAATTGCAGGAGCATTAGAGCCCCTCTTTAGTTTGTGTTCTCTTACAGCTGGTTGCATGCACCACTGCAGAGAGTGGGAATACTGTAATACTGCATGCTTGAGGGAGGAGAAAAGTGGAAGAAGAGAGAGGGGAAAAGTGGAGATGCCTCTTGCTTGCTGTCAAATTGCTAGAGTTAGAACTTGCTGTCCTTCAACCAGTAGAACTTGCATGAAATCAGGGTGGGCTCAGAGCTGCAGAGATCTTGCTTTATGATATTTATTTCCAAAGTGTTATAGTATGTTGTTGAAAAATGTCTGCAATTCATTGGAAAATCTTTTTGTTAAGGATGTTTAGGAAGCTCGTGGCTCAGCTGAGAAGCACAGGGAAAGAAAAGAAGAAAATTCTTGTTAATCTTTCAGTTCTGCCTTGAAGTGTCTAATTCTTCTGAGGTGTCATTCCATATGGTATTGATCATCCCATGTCACTCTGAGATTTTTCTGTGTTATGGCTTAGCTACTGAAAGATTGCTTTCTCCTAACCATCGTACAAGTTCAACCACAACTCTGTAGCTCAGGCTTATGACTGCCCAACTCAGTCCTGCCAGGTTAGACAGAAACTTGTGTGACATGGTCTAGCGTGGAGCGTCCCTGCTGACAACAGGGGGGTTGGAACTAGATCATCTTAAGGTCATTTCCGACCCTAACTATTCTATGATTCTGTGTGGGATTTTTCACTTCATCAAAAGGGAGTAGGTCTTGAGCTTGTCTTATTCTTTATGTGTTTTTCTTCTATTTTTGATGTTAGCATATCACTTGTTAGAAAAATATATTATGAAAGAGTTCTGTATTGCTATTGGCAATGACTTTTTCTTGCTTTTGGGCAGACTCCGTCTGCAAGTTTTTGCCTGCTTGCTCAGAAATAATGCTTTTTGGGAATTGGCCAGTTCAAGCAGGGAAACTAGTTAGTAAATACTTAAAACCACAGTTCTGTCATTTAAGTCATTAAGACCTGGCTGAAATGGAGAAACATTGGAATGGGATAGACCCATCTGAGGTAGATGGCTTCTTGGTCAGTGTGAATAATCTGTTTCTCAGTTCACCTGATTGTTAGAGTCACAAATGTTGATATTTATGTTTTAGTACCATGATGAATAAAATACATTGTTTACTCCAAAGAGTGAACTGTTCTGCTGTGCTAGCAGAACTGCCATGCAGTTTTCATTAGTTGTTGCTAATCTAAATGAGTTTGAGTAGAAGAGGGCTTTTGGTAAAGAGTTTGCTGGCACATTCTAGTGCAGTTCAGTACAGTGCTGAACGTTTCCTTCCTCCTCATCAGCGTGGCAGTAATTACCCTTTTCTATCTGTGTTTACTGGGATAGATTGTGTAGGCACTCGCATACTGGTGGAACCAGTTAAAATTAAACTCAGTTAACTACCATGTACTGTGCTATCATACAAAGACTGAATATAGGCTTAATTTCTTCATAAGATGCTTGACTTTGCATTTTGTTGGGTTGGGGGAAGCAAGACATGTGCTTTCCTCCAGGGAGCCTACTTATATCTTGGTAGCTTTCTGAAGGTTATTGTGGAGTGTGTAGATAGAGAAATTGACCTATTAAAAAGAGGCAGATGCTGTAGTGTAACTGTTTTGGAAATCTAAGTGAGAAACATAATTTTTATTGAATTTGAGGCCTGATTAGTTTAAAAGATCTTTAGACCTTACCTTAAAAACAAATCAAACCAAGAGTTTTGAATGACCTGAAAGCAGGACTGACAAGTTTTGGTTCTCAGCATTGTGTTGGTGAGGAGGCAGTTCTCCTTACCAAGTTGTAACTGGTGATGGCACTGAGCTTATGCTAGCACAAGGTGCTTTCTTAACTGCAAATGCGTTCTCAGTCTGAAAAAAACTTAATAAATTAACTGAATGGACTTCCTTCTGTAGTATACTCTTAGAATTCTGAGCTTTTCAATTTTGCCCAGAGCATCTATTTAGATATCATAAAGTGAAAATAATCTTAATGTCACTAAATGAGAAAAAAATGAACCCATTGCCTTGGAGAGAAACAAAATGGAGAGGGGGTTGAGGAGGCAAACAGTACAGAATAATACTTGCTGCACTCTTGTGGACACCAGGAGAAAAATGTCCTTTTTTTTTTCTGAGAATAATTTAGAAGTGTGTTTGTATCAATGTTGCAGCTTCTCAGTAACAGTTTTAAATTTTTTACTATTGCAGATATGATATACAGCCTTTGAGAAAGCTGATAGCTTGTGTTTGTGCACCCTGTTCTCCATTACTGGTGTTGATGACTGGATGTATAGTAGCTGTTCTGGTAGTGAATGTCAAGGGAAGAGGAGGAAGTGTTCCTTGAGAACCTGTTGCGGGGGGGGTGGTGGTGGGGGTGTTGTGTGGAAATAATTCAGAGGAAGTCAAAAGTAAGTGAAAGCAGGATATGAAACTTGCTTGTGAAGTATACCACTGGATGCCACTGTTGCTTCATGGAATGTCATACTAAAATAACATCAACTGCTTATTTGAAAAATCCTGCTTTTCCTTTACTCTCATCTTCTTGGTTCTTTGCTACTTTAATCTTTGTTCATATCAAAGGAAAAGAGAAATCATGCCCCACTTATTCTCTCCAGCAACATGATGATACGGTTCCCATATCTAGAAGTGACAGCTTGTCATAGGAAAGAAAAGGGAATGACACAAAGTTCTGTCTGTCTTTATTTTTTTTTTTTTTTTTCCCCTTTCCTTCTCCCTTCTAAGGTAAAATCATCTTCTTGAAAAGAAGAAAGGTTCAGATGAAAGAGCAGCCAATTTTCCTTGTAACTAAATTCCTTCTCTCTGCCTCTGAATCCTGTGTTAATCACAACTAGATTTGGACACTGAGCCTTTATTCCTGTTTTAATATCATCCTAGAAAGCAGGGCAGGAGGTCACTTTCACAAATGTCTGTTTATTTCCTTTCCCAAGTGTTGGACATTTTCTACTTGAATGTTTTCTGTTTATTACAATTTTTTCTCCCTTGGGGTGGGGGGGAAGCAGGGAAGGTGAAGGTCATCAGGTGAATTTTTGATGGCTGTTGCTTGTTTTTACAGGCTTGTTTGTAGTCACCTGATTAATAACTCTGGGGCTTTTCTCTAGGTCATACAGTGTATTTTTTTGTATTTTTTCTTTTATACATATATATATATTTTTACTGAAGCAACCCCCAAAATTAATTAAATGAAATCAAATCCAAAAAACTGAAGTCTAGTTTTCAGATGGTTTGGGTTTTGTATCTGTGTGCCCCTATCTCTTCTGCTTTCTTATGAGAGAAAAACAAAAAATGTTGGAAAAAACCATGAGAGATGAGGTTTTTTTTCTAGTGTGGTGGTGGTGTATAGGCAGCCTGCTAGCCTTGCTCCTTCAGCGACAGGGACCACCTTCTGCTGCATGCTTGCTTTATTGGGAAAGCCCTAAATATCGTGAGTTCCATAAAGTGCTAGCTTAATTAGTGACAACAGAAACATGGTGAGAATCAAACACAATGGAAATATTCTGTTGAGAGGGCTGTGAAGGAAAGAGAAACAATACCCACATAGCCCTGAGAAAACATGTTTATTCTCTCTCCTCAAGCTGGGCGGGAGAAGGCAGACAGCAGGGCTTCAGCCCGAAGGCCTCGGCAATGCCATGGAAACAGCACAGAAGCATCACGTCCCTCTGGCTCTCCAGGCCTCCTCCAGGCTCTATTGCGGATTTAGAGGCAGCAGCACCCACGCAACCTATGTGGGGCTGCAGGAGGGGGAAGGTTAAAATACATGTCTGTTCTGCTGCTTCACAACTGGTTTATAAGGCAAATTAAGGGGAAGGAGAAGAAACAAGCAAATATACCAATTGTCAAAGACTGACTGGCAGCTGCAGCACGACCCTTGCGATGGGTGTTTGACAGCCAGAATGCTGTTTAATTCTGCTGCTGTTCACTGATAACTCTGTTGTGTCTTCTGGAACCTGGACTGCAGTTTTGTCTAGATTAGATGTAATCGAAGTTTTCCAGTGGATGCTAATACTACGCTGTTTTAGGTACAGAAGGGAAGTCTGCCAGCAGAGCTGCTACTGCTGTTGATGCTGCATAAACTTGTAGCGGTGACCCAGATAACATTGTGACTGACACAGTAAGTTACAGTGTCAGGAGAAATAAATGTCTCCTGCAGCCCCTCGCAGAGCTCCAGCTGTGCCACAGTACCTGCCCTTAAGCCCCATCTACCCACGAAACTAACCCACTGCTGATGGGCTGTGGGACTTGCTGGGCTTTGCTCCATTGTGAACTAGTTGTATATGTGGGTTCAGAAAATACATAGTGCTTACAATTTGGAAATTATGGTAATTTAGTGTACTTACTAACGGACCTCTCCAGAATGATTGCCTCTGCTCTGCCATGCCTTTTGAGTATTCCTGGTAGTCATCTAAGTGTGAGAACTCTCTGGAGAGCACTCCTGTGCTCTCTCCCCTTACCTACCAGTCTCTGCTTTGTTCTTGCTTCTGATCTTTCAATGCACTGTAAACTGGTGAAAATGGGACCGAACAGGATTCAAGCCTGTGTTCTTGACAGGCTGTGGTGAGGTTAGCTAGCTACCTAATGTAGAGGATGAGGCAGAGAAGGACTGAAAAAGCATGGCATATGAATTAAATGCTTCAGCTGCTTCTGCCTTTTTCCTCCCACCCCCACTTCCAAGTTTACACTTACTTCCTCCCTTGTTCATTTTAAAGTGAATGGATGAACAAGACCATTGCTGAACACTGTCCCCAGGCTTCCTGTTTACAGTGCATATATGTATGTGGCATGTATATATACACAAAGATCAGGAACACTTCCTCAGTCTTGAGCACCTTTGGAGTGTTCCTTAAGTATATGGGATTCAGTCCCTACCGTATCAGGAGCCTCCTGAAGATAGAAATTGCTGGTTCATTGCTGTGATGTCTTTTGTTAACTGGAAGCCTTTATGCCTGTGTATAGTAAACTCCACTGCCAGAAGTGGCAGAGAAAGGTTCTGTATCTTTTACAAGAAGCAGTAGACAAAGAGCACATGTGTTTTGGAGCAGAGGTTGTGAGCGCTTCTCCATGCCACAGGCATTGTCAGGGCTGTGCATATGGCTCTGCATGTGTGTTTATAGCCATGAATCATTATGAAGCAGAAACCAATTGTTTTTACCCCATGTAAGCCTCTGCTTGCTTATCCATTTGAAAACAGCAAGTCATTCTTTTTGCTTGATTTTGTAACCTTCACAATTTAATGTTTGTATAGATCCTAAACGTGACATCTTCACAATGTAGGTCTTCACTCTGCAGTCCTTGTCTTTCATCCTGCTGCAGTCCTTGTCTTTCATCCTGCTGCAGTATGTTAAAAAAGTGAGCATAATTGTTTTCAGTCTCCTTTTCTATGGGGGTGATCCTCCGGCTGCTGGTATATGGCACGTGCATTGGTATAAAAGATCTCTGTGGTTCTCCACTGCAAGCCTCTTCAAACTCTCAGAGGAGATTTTCAACAGCTCCTAGCTCATAAGCAACAGCTTCCCTGTGATAACCCTGCAGCCACTCATTTTGTTCCTTCAAGCTTCTGTCTCTGTTGCCAACCCAGTCATTAGATTGATCATTATTTAAGCTGATTGTGAATTCTGGTTTGGACTCTTTGCTTTTGTAGTGAGTAATTAGAGAAGGCATTTTCCCCATCAATTTGTTCTATTCATGGAAATGTTATCACTTACAGAAGAAACAGAATAGACATTTGTAGGTTTCCCTTAAAAAAGTGATTGAGTAAAAGTTGATGGGAAAGGTGAGGCTTCTGGCTGACTTCTAGAAACCTTACTCTCTTGGCCTTGCTCTGTACTAGATGTTTAGGGATTTGGTGCTGGTGTTTTACAACACATTTATATTCTCCAAAGGTGTGGTGATTTTTTCCTTTTCTTTCCTATCCTCCAACATTATGAAATTAAGCTCATGCTATTTCTGTTTTAGATAGGACAATATTTAAACAGTGCATGAAAATATTCCTGTATTATAATATATTTTGAGGCTAAAGTCTACAGGTGAATGTGAGATCGGGGCAGCAAATAGTGGCAAGACTGTCTTCATGAAGAAAAATATTTTAAATAAGGTAGTCATAGATGTGTAAATTTTAAAGCTGTCCAACAACATTAGTTCTTTCATTAAAAGACACAAAAGATTAAATTCTTCGGTTAGTGTGTAGGCTTTCCTGAGTGTTCTGGGAGCTGGAGTAATAGTAGTAACTGAGTGTCAAGGGTGTAATGCTGCCTCGTTGGTCATTAATCTTAGTTTGCCTGTGGAGTATGTCCATGAAGACTTTTCTTCTGGAAGAAAACTATGAAAATGTAGGTTTTGGTCAAATCTGACTTTAAAGTGATAGAATAGAAATAAGGAATGTTGAAAATTTGATCTTTCAGGTGTTTATGGGGTTCTTTTGGGTTTTTATTTTTCTTTGGAGGGATGTGTTATTTGTTTTCACAAGAAAACTTGGGAGGGGGAAGACTTACTGTGATTCAAACCAGTTTAATTTAAAAGAATAAAGGCTTGGTGAAACTGCCAGTCTTTATTCAGGTCTGGAAGCATGTGTACTGGATGAAAGGCTGTGACAGGGACAGTTCACCCCTGATACCCAACTTGTAGTTACTGCAGGTTACAAGTGCCTCTGAACATGAAGATGTCTGGATTTCAATGTAAGCAGCCCAAGAATGTTCCAAATTTTGTTACTGATTCTGTGTTTTCTGTGCTAGTGCCTTGTTCTGCTCCAGTTTTGTTGCTTGTAGCCCAACTAGTTTTCTTGAAGTTGGAATGAGAGTGGCTATAATTTTAAGTGAGAGCAGCACAAGAAACTGTCCATTTCGACTGTATACTTTGTCAGTCAATCTTCTTGTGTATTAAGTGGGGCGTTGAGTGCATAAAAGTGTAGCTACATTATTTCTGGGAAGTAAAAGACCATACAAGATGAAATTAAGTTGCATTACTATAATTTCATCCAAAGTATTTAATGATCTAAGAGAGGATGTCAAAGGGACAAGAGTTGCCGTAAATAGCATCAGAACTGCAGCTCAGTGTAGAGAAGTACACATTTTGAGTTGGTAGAAAGGAGTTGTGTTAATTATATGGCATGCCACACTCCATGTGAACACCATTAAAAAGTCAGCCTTTAAATCTTAAAACACTTCCAGTTCTTACTGCCCTCATTATTAACATGCGTATTCTACATTAATGCTGCTGGCAAGAGGTGAAAGCCATCCAGGGTGAAAAGAAATTAGTTTCATTTTTCAGTAATTATGGGGAAAACTCTTGTTCACTGGCTTTAGTCACCCTCTAAAGTTACTCTAGAGCTGCTGCTTAAAAAGATCCTGATCTATGGCGTTTCACTAATGATCAACAGTTTTAGAAATTATATTGTCCAGCAACACAGCCTCTGTTATTGGGACAATTTTTCCCTCTTGGGCACCTGCCAGATCTTTCAAAAGTGCTGGGAAAGCTTATGAAGGGTAAGGTGGGTTTGGTTTGGTTTTTTCTTTATCTCTCTCTGCCCTTGCCCTTTAAATTTAATATCACTATAGCTTGAGATGCAGACTAATGCTTCGAGTTTTCAAAAGAAAAGGCCACCCTCCTCCAAGACAGAAATCTAATATTTAAGCAATCTATGGCTGAGGGGAAGCAAATAGTTGTTAGTAGCACAACTAGGTAAAGACACTGGAAAGTATGGCAAAAATTAAGTGGAAATGACAGAGTAGCATGCTGAGGTAGCAGCTGTCTCAAAAAGTGGCAAGTTCTGTATGGATAAACAAAATATCTTCATTTGTTGTGTGAATTTTCCTGTTATTTCAGATGGGCGTCTTGTTTTATAAGGTTGAATGACAGAAGGGTTTAAGATTAGACTATATTAAAGAAAAAAAAAAGTTTCTTGGATAATGGGTCAGTTAAGTACCTGCAGCATGAAGTGTCATGACTTAAATATTTTTAGTTAAGGAATTTAATTAGATCTTGAAATTTCTTTTCCACCAAGATACCTCATCTTGCCCCAAAACTGGAACATAGGAGTCTGCAGATATTAAAACTGCAGCAAGATGTTTTACATGAATAGTTTATACCTTTCTGTCGCCTGATCACCTATGTAATAAAATGTCCTTATTCTTTAAGGCTACAGGCAGGCAGTAGAATGCAAGCGAACTATATTGGGACAAGCTACATGAGACTTCCCATAGAACATCAGAATTGTTCTTCTACTGAGTATGAAATCTTGCCTTTGGCAATAAGCTATATTGAATGCTGCAGAAGGGAATGAAAGGAAAAACCTTTCTCTAAGCAGGAAGGTAACTTTGAATGCAGAGCTGATACGTGTGGATTTCTACCTTTTCTCCATTTGGTACTTTGATTTAATTTCCCTTTGTCTTGACTGACTGTGCTACAATGCTGTTACTTTTTTTTTTTTTCCCCCATTTCTTTGGAGGAGAACAAAAACTAACACAGGAAGTTGGTATTCCTGAAATCTGATCAAATGCTATAAACACTATTATTTCTGTTTTATGGTAAATATTATAAGATCTCACACTGTTATGGTATGGTAGAACGTACAATGTCCTTTTTATTCTAATGCTTGCTTAAGAGTTGTCTTTGAACAAAGCTAATGCTTGTTTTGAGGTGGCTTGGTAAAAGCTTAAAAAAGCCATGCACTGAGCTATTACACATATCTAAGGTAACAACAAAACTTTCACTTCCTGCATCTTTGGGTCCCTTTCTTACTTAAAGAAATAGCCTCTCTGGCACTGACTACACATAGCTCTGGATGGACTTTACATCTAAAGACCTTGATGGGTAGATATGTCCATATTAGATAGTAGACATGAAGATACGTTGTGAGTTTGAGGCTTTGATTACCCACTTAGCATTTCAGTAGATCTTTCCTTCTTGCCCATGCTTTTGTGTGTGGGCTAGTCTTGATTCATGGAGAGAAACAAGTATTGGGAAGGTTTTTAAGCTGAGCTTCCTCAGGATGTGTAAGCATAATTTGGAAAACAGCAGATGTATACTTATTTGTAGATATGCAAATATCTATGCGTAGTAACTACAGATAAGCAGTAAGGGAGAGAAAGTGAACAAAATAGGCAATGGAGAAAGATTTGGGTCATCTAGTAGACCAGTGGTCTAGTCAGTTCTAAAATGTTGTTACCATGAAGGAAAGAGTCTGAAAGCTTGAACTGGGTCTTGCAGTCTGGCACACTGATAGAGGGGAGGGGAAATACTAAGGGAGAGATTCTTATAGAAACTGTAAGATTAATTCAGAAGAGAAACTATGAAAGCCAGGATCAGAAGGTGAAAAATGGATGAAGCCCCACAGAGAGCATGTATGGTCATAGTTTGGAAATGAAAACTTGGCAGTGCTCTTGCCAGAGGCAGGAGGGACGTGGTGGCTTTTACTAATGTAGGGATGCTTGTGGAAGGGCTACAAAGATGTAAGGGGCATGGAAACCACTAGAAAAGCAAAATGCCCCTGCTACTGCTTCTGTAGGTGAGAAGAATGCATAAAAAGCAATTCCACTGCAGGACTAGTCCTGGACCAGCTGCCCAAGTGTGCAGGCAGTGTGTTCTCTCATGGCTAGATCCTATAGTGCTTCTTCCAAGACAGTTCTGCCTCTGCCCAGGTGCTCTGAATAGTCCCTCCTTTCCTGTTGCCCTGTAGCTGACTTTCTGCTCAGCACAGATTCTGTGCCCTCCCTGACTTTATATCAAATTTTATTACCTAATCTTGAGGGACAACTGAATGAGGGATGGCATTTATAGTAAGCTTTAATATACTTTGGCTACCTGACATGAAATCGGCACCTATAGCCACTGTAGCCTACCTTCCCTTGCAGTCAATACTGTAAAGTAAGGCATGTGGTGTTTTGTGAGGGCATGTGATCTTGCTGGATCAGGGGAATGATGTAGAAAATTTTTTAAATGTCAGTGAGGAGCAAAATTCTTTAGGCTTTTAATCTTAGCGAGTTCTCGCTTGATTTAGTCAAAACCTTCCCAGATGCTAGTTAACAGTGAGACTTAACTCTGAAAATATGAAGACTTGAGGGCCTGTCTGATTCACAGGAGGGATCACTATCAGCCTAATGGGACCTTGGTTGGAACTTTAATTACAAGAAGACAGTAAAAAGCACTGTTTAAGAAAAAAAAAATCCCCTTATCAAATTTTGTTGCTAGTCTAGTCAGGCTAAAAATTCTGCTTAATCTTAATGATAAGTAAGAGTTCTACATTTCTGTGAGATTTATAGTGGTGTTAAATAAATTACGAATTATTCAGAGGCAGTATATTAAAGGAGATCTAATCAAGATATCCAGAATATTGTGACATATTTGAATCCCCTAATATTTAAAAAAATAACATTTTTGAAGGAGTAAAGATACTTTATATACAATTAGAGGCAGTATGATTAATAACCTTGGGCTCAGATTCGACATCTTCCTTTGGGATTTGAGTTTTTCTCTATCTCTGGAACCAAATAACATGCCTTAATTACCAATCAGTCAGTCAGTGAAGGCCGATCTGAAGTGCAGATGTATATACTTGAATTGGCATTAGTATGTCTTCTGCAGACTTGGGTTAGTGAGGCTGAGTATATCTGCAGAGTTTAATTGCTCTCAGGAAGAATGTGAGTCCATGTTATGAGATTAAATTTTCAAAACTGGCAGACTTGTCTGTTTCAGAGCAGATGATGTTTATGCCTCATGTTAAACCTGCAAAAGGTAAGTGTTAGTCCAGATGCAGATGTGTTTTAAAAGTGCTCAGAAGATTCAGAACATTTAAAAGCAGACCACTAGTTGGGCAAGGCAGTGCAGTTTCTCCCTGGTCCTATTTCTTGAGGGATGTTTCAGGAGGGACAGGGGATTTTGGTATGTGAGAAACAAGCACATCAGGTTTGAAACAAATTTGGTTGCAGTTAATCTGCAAGACTACAACGCAAAATCTGAATCAAAGACAAGGAAAGTGGATAAGATACTTTCGAGATTTGAACACGTAAAGGTGGCTACTGAGTTAGTTGGTGGGCAGTGCTTTTAAATAGCAAACCATGTCAGCGCTTTCTTTTTACTGCAGAAACAAAATTGATGAGTCAATGCATTCAAAGTCAGCTGGGTTGGGGAGCTCAGGGATTTGAAAGGTTTTACCCCATGTTGCTTTGCTTGTCAGATATATCTGCAAGGGAACTATTTCTGAGTTAAACTAGGTAATGGGAAAATGTGTTCAAAACTAGTCTTTATTGTAATTCTGGGTACTCTGTGTTTCTCATAGTTTAGAATGGTGAATAGCAATGAAGTAGCTCCTTGTGGAAGAGGAAAAAGTAAAATAGCATTACTATTTGAGACCTTCCTGGGCAATACAATCATGCAGAAGGCAACTGAAGGTGTGTCTTCTCTGGGAGGAGGCAAGGATTCAACTAAACTCATTTATCACTGAATTAAGTCAATGCAATACTCTAACTTAGTAAGAGTCCCCACATGTCAATGGATACCAACTGATTTGAAATCCATTTCATCAGAGGGTTACCACTTTCAAGTATGTACCAGGTCTGGTATGAGTCAAATTTGTCTTCAGTGTCTTGCTAATCAAATATGAGAATATGGTTTCTGTCATTGACTCTGCGGGGCTGTCCTGTTCTATGCAGTCAGGGCTACCTCCGCCTGTTTAGCTCGACTGTAACAAGTGGACTCAACTTGCTGTCATTCTGGTGCTGACCAAACTTTGTTTCTCACCATCCTCACCATGGCCTTGCTGAGGTGTGGCTTTAGGAAGCTGCTTTTGTGCTCAGCTGGTGTTACTCCAGAGCAACTGGGTAGTGGTGTTCCCATTAGGATTGGGCAAAATGTTTAGCTGGGTGTCACGATGCTATTTTGGAACTAGTGGTGCAGAAATGAAAACATGTTGCAGTTGTGTTTTTAATACAACTTACTAGAATTTCATTGTTCTGGTATTTTTATGCTTCTCTTCCTTCTTTCTGTAATCAGATAGATGCAGTTTCATTATGCATTTATCATCCATTTATCTTGTGAATTTTTTCTAAAATTGATTCTACTTCTGCACATGGTCATTCTTGAATGTTTATTGAGCTGTATTTTTTTGTCAAATATGGCAAGCTTAGTGTTTTATTCTGAACAGTTAATTTTGAAACTCCCTCTGAAAGAGCTCCAAGGTAAAATGGTTTTGATCATTACCAGCTGCTGTGTGCTTCCTAGATTGTAATATAAACCTGATGTTCAATTTTGGTGGGATGATCTAATGAAGTTCTCAGATTCATTTTAGCTAATAAAAAATAAATTCCCACCCTGAATATTTTTTTTAGCATGAACATGGATAAATTGTCAGACTCATAACCCATCTTGTATTATGTTTGCAACATTTTCCATACTGCTTGGAATGGTCACTGTATGCCTGATTTATATAGACAATATCACCTTGATGAGTAAACAGTGTGTCACTTGAGCAGGATTCATGTCTGTATGGATTTCAGTGGAGAAATATAATGTGAGACTATATAAATATCGTAGCCTCTTACTCTATCACATTGTTTTATTGGTGAGATTACCTGTGCTGTAGTGACTATTTGGGGGCTTCTTTGGGGGTAGTGTAAAAAAACCCCAACAAAACCAACTGATTAAAATAGGAGATATTGGTGTGGGAAAAAACCAGGCTAAACCCAATTCTGTTATGTATTGCTATATGTGGATTAAATGAATTTAAGATCAGTAAATAAAATGCAATGAAACTGCTAAAATCATACAATTCTTGAATTTTCCTACACACCAGCGATGGGGAAAGATAAGGGGAGCAGTTCTAGGGGATGAGACCCAAAACAGTCTGATGACGGATAAACAGTAGGCCAAATCTCCCAGGTACTAACCCTAAGCATTAGCATACCTGATTTCTACCAGGTATAGGAATGTGGTGAATGAATACAGTAGAAACAGGTTAGCTATTTGACACTTTAGGGAAATGGACAGCTAAAACTGTGCCCTGCGGTCTTCAGTGTGTATATCTACATATAGGCTGGCATCACCTTCACATGACTTCTCTGACTACATCATCGTTCCTGGAAAGGGTTATGCTGACTGGATGCACACTCAAAACAAATATAAAATAACTTTTTCTTGTGATCATAACGTACATTAGTCTGTATTATAAATTTGAAGGTGAACTGTAGCCTGGAGCTTTTATTTCTTAGGAAAGAAGCCACCTCCACTAGTGTTTAATGGTTTGGGATAGTGCCAGTCACCTTAGGCCATTGCCTCCCATGCTGCTCCTCCCTGCGCTTGAATGTAATCTTAACACCTTTTGCAGCTGGTGACATTGCTTATGTGTGGATATATTGAGAGGAAATTTCCTGTATTAAGTGAATATAAATCTGGACAGGAATCCCAGATTGGGAAAATAACTGTGGAAAAGTTGGCTTGTGAAAACCTCTTTCATTTTTCATAACTTGACAGCATAATTTTAAGCTCCAGGAAAAAATGATGACACTGCTAGAAAAGATCACTGATAGAGAATCCTATAAAGCTGAATGTGAAACATAGGGCCAGCACTGGAGTAATAGCTGAATTTGAACAAAGAATTCAAGTGTTATACAAGGTAGGTACATAATGGAAAACTTGACCTCTGCTGACATTCTCTTGAATGTGTGTCTTCAGTTAAAAAAGAGTTGGTGGCAAAAATGGCAATGGATGGCAGAATTTGAAAGAGCTTTTTCATGCAACTGGATAAAAATCACTGTGGGACAAACTGCGTGGAGTATGACACTTAAAAGATTTGCCCACGTAGAAGGTGTTATGTACATATATGTTATGTATGCTCCTTGCTACATGCAAGTTAGTTGCTATTGAGATGTGCATATGCATTGGGCTTCCTAACGTGTTATTTTTAAACTAAATATTTGGAGTTCTTCATTAAACAGGACCAGTAAATATTTTTTCAAGGCTGAATGTTTCTTTTAGACTAGTCATAAAGCAAACATTCTTATTCTCTAGCATGAGTCAAACCTAACTGTATCAATTGCTTTATCGTACATTAACCAAATAGCTTGGTGGCAGTGAGAAAGACTTAATCACATCTGTCTTCCCATTCTGTGTCAGTATGTTCTACACTGTCTTGCCCTTACTGCTCAGATGATGCATTATGTATAACATAGTCACACATTTCAGGATTAAGTTAAAGTGTGAGTGCCTACCATACTTAAAACTTGAATCCACTGTGAGTCTAACTGCATGTTTAAATCTCACCTCTGTTTGAATGGATCGTCTGAGAAATTATGGCAAAAGTGACTTATCAGTGGTAGATATCAGTTGTTACTGGTATGTAAAGTCTCACTGTCTTGTACTTCAGTGCATTCTTACAGCAGTATCGTGCTGGAAGCCATTAGAGATGTTTGTTTACAGGCTTGTCTGCTAGGTTCCCTTGATGAAAGCTAAGAAAATTGCTGGTCCTTCATAACCAGTAGCTGTTGTCTTGGGATGAAAATTAGTTACATGTGTCTTGCCATATGGAGCTTGGGACACTTCCCAAGTCATTGTTCAAGAGTGTGCAGGTGCATACTGAGGGTTTGAAGTCACCACAAATAACACTGCCAACCTGAAAATAATCCCTTGAAGTAACATCAGCTCAAACAGGCTGTGCTCTGTCATGTGTCTTGTGTTGTGCTCTGAAAACAAACTACTGCTGCATGCAGATGCTGTTGTTCTGGTATCACTGAAATGAAAATGAACAGATGAGGCTGAGATCTGTACAGTTGTGTTTCTCTTCCAAGTGGTTGGCTGGACTATGCCCAGCTACCTGTGTGATTTCTTGTTGGGGGTTGAAAAAGAATGTCTGTCTACTCAGTGATTTAAAGCAGCTTGTGTCAGTAACAAAGCAATCATAATTAAGCAAAACAACAACAAAAAGGAAACCACTTTTCAGTTTTTATCTGGTAATTCCAGGTAACATACTTTTTGATTTGGCCTGACTAATTAATTTATATTATTGTACAAAGAAACAATAAAAGCCAAATTAATGCAATCCGCCAGTATGTTCAGGTATTTAAGATACTTCTGTCTTTGTCAAGATACTCTAAAACAGATGGTACTGTGCCATATGCAGCTTGTCATAAACATGCAAACCACTTATTTACAGTCTTTGTTTAAAGAGTGCTTGTTACCCCAGACAAAATAAAACCCTGCCAAAGTCTTCATCTTCATTTGTCATTAAAAATGTTATTCCCCTGTCATTAGCTTTTACTGGAGTAGTAATGGTTTTTAATTGAAATAGATTTGGGAGGTGGGGAGGAGAGCAGGGGGAGTAGTGGTAGGAAAAGCACCAATTTTATACAATCAGAAGAGCATTGTTGCTGGTGTATTTTTTCTGCTCATACAGTGAACACTTTACTGATGTGTAGCTGTCCAACAAAGTCTTTCAGATATAAACATGACCTTGTGGCTCTACCAGTTTATGCGTATATGTAGATTAAGATGAAACGGAATTGGAGTGAGGGAGGAGGAGGAAGGAGAAAGTCAGGTCTTTGATATGAATCCAGCTATAGGAGTAAGTAGTTAAATCTTTCCCTTAGAGCTCTCTCAATCTAGCAGAAGTCTGAACACAAATGATATCCAGCTTTGCTCTGGTTGCTAACAGAGCTATCCTAGGAGCTGGCATAGTCTCTTCTGCTGCGATGGTGCTGTAATAAGGTGAATTGAGTTTCTTCTTGCAGTGGAAGTTCACCTGCTGACTGAAAGAGTTCAGTGCTAGTCTGCAGGAGCAGTGATAGCACCCTATGCTCTGGTACACTAACCTGCTTACAAGGTCAGACCCTGAAAAAGAACCTGTGTCAGTAAAGCTTGCAATACAAAGAATTTTGAAACAATTTTTCCTGATGTGAAACTACTTGGAACAAATGTTTCTTCTTAGGTGTTTGTACACTTGTACAGCACCAGTTGTGGTGGAATTCTTGGTTGTGAAATATAAACTCTAGAAATCACTGTGGAGTTCAAGTTCAGCTTTGGAGTAGAGTTTGAGTCTTGTTCTGGTATGGCCAATTTAAATGTTATAACTTCCAGCGGTTAAATGGCACGTAAACAAGGGTACTGTGTCCAGAATTAAATTGAAGATTTACAAAACCAGTGAAAGGTCAAGTATTTGATTCTCACAAGAGAATTCTGCTAGATATGAAAGAAAACATTCTCATAAGTATAGAAAATTAACAACTGAACTTGGAATATTTTTTGCATGTTAAATCAGATCTAATCGTTACTGCAATAAACACGTGCAAATTGTTTGAAGCAATGAAAAACAACCCTATTGGGCAGGAAGTTGCATTTATTCATTCTTGCTTGTTATTATGAAGGAAAGATTTGATATTCCTGGTGACTATGAAGATTAAACCAGAGATTTATGTTAATGCAAAGGATTAAAAGAATCTTAATAACATTTATAAAGATGCAAATGTTTGCCTGCATTTTGTCTTTTTGCAGATGAATGTGCCATGAGGGAAATACTGAAGGGGGAGAATGTGTCCTCACTCTGAATTGCAATATCTGGTTTAATACTGCACTCACATGGTCATTAAGTATTAGTTGTTTTCACCACTGTGGTTTGGAACAGTGTGATAGACTTTTTCTCCCTAACTTTGAATATCAGGAAATAGCAATTTACCACCAGCTCCAAATAATTGGTGCTTGTTTAGGGCATTGCTTTCTGTGTTGCAGATTTCAGTCAACTGTAAATACTACCCAGTGTATATATATATATATTTTTTCTTGCTACTTTGTCACTTTCAGACTGATTTTCTAAAGAGTAAAGAGCTTGAAATACTGACTACACTGTAGAATCGCCAGCTATGTTTCCTCAGTTTCAAACTATCCTCCCAGTGCAAACACAGGCCACACCAGTATGGAAAATTATGTGCTTTATTTGGGAACCCTGACACATTATACATATATGTACATACATTTCGTATGGAGAAATCATAGAAAAAATATGATTTGAAAAAGGAGGCAATTAAGGTGAAGGTGTAAACATCACTAGCCATTGGGTTTTTCTTGCTCTTCAACCGATTTTTTACTAACAGACAACTATATAGAAACAGAAGCCACCTGGATTTGTTATGCAATTCAACTGATATGACTGGAAATCTCCCAGCTCTCAAATCAATATAAATCTTCAAAAGGTTTTGAGTAGTTAAACATCAAGTAATCCATATAGTAAAAGTCATAGCTTTGTTGTCGTTGAGAAGGAGAAAGCTGTGCAAAATACTGTTTTGTAATTTTAGTGGTAGTTCTTTCTTCATTGGAGTGCCTATCTTTAAACTTGGGGAAAGTTAAATTTTGTGGAGCACCAATTAAGTGCAAGAAGAAGTTTGCATCTTCTTCCATACTTTCAAACTTCCCAACAAAGTCGTAGTCTATTAAACATGGGCTGCAAAGCCTGTTGACATGATCCCAGTGGATATCCATACCTACTGGCCTATGTACATCCAGGAGATATTGAATGAACTCTTTAAATGTGACTCCAGCACCTGTCCGTAATGCTTCTTTGGTGGCATTGACACGATATCTGGAAATGATAGCTTTTCCAAAAACTGGATGGTAGTAGTTGTTTGGGTGTTCAAACTTGTCCCGAAATGCAGATACCAGCTTTTCAAAAGGCTCGCGAATAAAAAGCATCTTTGTGTATGTGTTGAGCCGATGATAAATTCCTTTGTGATCAAACCCATCCAGTCTTTTTAAATAGTTTCCGTAGTGCACTGTGTTGTGCTGTATATCTTTTGTGGAAGAAGCCAGCCCGTTGAGAACCATGAGCACCCGTTTCCAATTGGAGCAGCCTGCTTTTGGAACTTCACAGTATAGAACTCTATATTTATCTTCTACAAATATTCTAGAAACATGATAAGGAGTGATTATTCTTCTATTATTACTCTTGTACTTGGAACAAGTTTCTCTCATAATCTGCTTTCTTTCTTTTTGGATCTGATAGAGATTTTTCCATTTTTTGTTGTTTCTATCCTCAGATTTAAGCGTGGGCAGGTTGAGAATGGAGCTGTTTATGGAAATCAGAATTGGGCTCTTTTTAATTATGAATCTCCTCCTTCGTTTATGGAGTCTGATGGAATTCTTTGCTTCACTGTTCTGTTGATCTTTCATAGCAAACATTATGCTGCTTTGCCTTCTGTCTGTGC
>NW_009926099.1:144815-154128 GCF_000696875.1 Nestor notabilis | reverse complement strand
GGTTGTTTCGAGAGAGGTGTAATGAACCGGTCTGCTTTACTGTTGCTACACTGTCTACGGTATTTTTTCTTAAACTTCTATCCTGGTTGTTGCTAGAAATACAGTCCTGATGGGGAAAAAATAGATTACAGATGTTAGTAAATGAGAAGGTGTTTGTCACTGTTAACAGCTTGTGTAACTTAATGTGGATCTTTCATACACTCTGAGCTCAGCAGAATTGTACAACAAAAGGCATTGCTGCAAGTCCTCTGTGCTGGGCCTGCACTGTGGTATGGGCTGTTGTCATCTTGTTCTGTGCTTACAGGGAAGTCAAAGGCTGAGATGAACCTGAACTGGTAAATTCCAGTTCAGATCTGGATGGGAAGTTGTGCACAGAGTAAAGCTTGATGGGGAAGGTTTATAATGTTTGTAAGGTGGACTGAAGATGTAGAGGGAGCAAGAGTGGGAAGAGGAAAGAGAAGGGACTGAAGTGGAACATGGAGGATTTGCAGAGAAGTGGGTTTCATGAGAACAGCATGAGTAAGGACCACAAAGGGAGGCTTGAGTGAGGCGAGCCTTGGACCAAAGCAATTGAGACTTGATGAGAAGCAGCAAGGGGTGGGAATGAATCTGTGGCTGGGATTAGGTAACTGAAAACAGAGTAAGCAACATGCTTCTATGGACCTACTTCTTTTCACTAGGTGGATCTCACAGGCCAGATGTGCTCCATTACTTCGGGCTTCTCAAAGCAGCTGTATTAAATCCCTGTCTACTTGTTTATGCCTCTAAGACTAAAATCAGGTTCTGGCCACTGTTTAACTGTATGTCATCTCTGTTTTAAGAGCTCACCTGGGAGATGAGTGGCATATGAACCTCCAGGGAGTATTTCAACAGAGGAAGTAGATTGTAGTTGCAGAATGTTTATTCCTTGCCCAAAATAATTAATGTTTCTATAGAGGTTTTATAAATAATAAATTTCTGATTTTCAGTCTTTATTTGCTCCCTGACACTATTTGAAACTGGCTTCAAAAATAAGATACTGGATGAATTTTAAGGTGTACAGGGTGAGTATTAGGAGGGTCATGTTCTTTCAAGGTGGCAGATTAAATCTGAATTGTAATAGTGGTTTTACAAGTCTGTTGGCTGAACAAAGCAATGCTATAGGTAAGTTAAAAAACTTGTGCTGTCATGGAGGTTATATCCTGCTTCCTCCTTACTTAAAGGTGAGAGGCTTAAAAAAAAGTCTCAAAAAGAGACTCAGTATTCATTATAAAACACACTGTTGACAAAAGAAGAAAAAATTCAGATTGCATATTTTCTAGGTGACTTGCTTAAATTGATAACTATTATACAAAAGTCTAATAGAACAGGTAAGTACTAAGTACAGTTTTTAGACCACTATGCAAGTTGTTGCAGAACATAGGCTTCTAAAATGTCTTGTAATGGAGGTGGTGTCTGATGTGTGTACTGGGAAACCAGTTGATAATTTTTATGCAAAGCACTACATATTCAGTTGTTGGGGGTGCTTGTTGTACGCTGCTCTCACCTTTAGAGGTTGTTTCTGGTAGTTAGAGATGCTTCGAAGTCGTTATGTAGAATACACGTGTATTTCTAAATATTACCCTTTACAGAGCGGCTGAAATTCAATCATCTAATTTACTCATGATGTGGCTGATATTTCAAGGTTTTAAAATTCAGACTTCCCAGATATTCACATCTGAAATGATGATGCTGGTGATGAACCTAGTTTTTGAGGAACTCAAATGCCATGATTTGAATGTCTTTTGCAGTGTAACCCTTCATCCAGAAGGTCAAGCTGGAGCTGTAAAGATGGAGTGATGTCACTCACATCACTGATTTCACCAGGCAATGGCTTTTGGGGAACAGCTGGCAGCTGCGCAATTGCTCCTTTGCGTATTTTGCACTTGTCCTTGACTATGAACCAGCAGCAGCCCACCACAGCCATTCACTGCTGCTGTCAGTGTTCCAACAGCCACTAGATGGAGGAATTTCACCAGTATTTTTCTTTCGCCTATTTCAAACTGCCTCTCAAGGCATTATTTCATCAGCACGATTTCGTACACGGTATTAATATATGCAAAGTTTTAAGTATCGTTTAGCAATATCCAGTCTAGGAAAAACTTCATAAAACTAAAATTGCATAGCTTATCATGTTTATATTTTAAAATGAAAATTTGCGCTTCATGACAAAGCTTTGATGCATCTTTCCTTTTCAATACTTCATCTCCAGTCTGGTGGCCTTATCTCAGCCATCTCTGTCCATACTCTATACTCAGAATATGGGTATAATTTTCCTTATGTAGTTCTGAAAACTTACTTTTCTTGGTGGCTGGAATCCCATGTTATATTTTATCCCTAAACAAAGAAAGAAACTGAAGTCAGTATTTAGTAAAAATAAAAACATTAGGTTAATTTTTTGCTGGACTTATAACAGAGTGTCCTTTCAGGAACTAAAAGGAAAACAGGGGCAAGTTCTGCTAATGCAAAGATAAATAGAATCATAGAATCTTAGACCAATGATGAATCAGAATGAATGTATTTCATACTAACAATACTCCATGGAAGGCCTATTTATTTACATATGTCATAACAATTATGAAATGGATTGAATGACTCTACCTCTCTTTTACAGATAGGGAAACTGAGATGGAGAAAAGTGATTGCTTGACCTCAGGTAAACGGCCAGTAGCAGAACAAGAAGCAGCTGAAATCCGTGATTCTAGGCTAGAGCTCTAAAAAAAAATGCTGTTCTTTGTGCACTTACCAAAGCTTGTGTGGTTTCTCCCCCTGCAACTTTGGATAGTATGGTACTTAATCTTAGTAATAGCTTGAATTAAGTACTGTCCTTTGCTGTAAAAGCACAGCAACAAACAGTGGAGCTACATGTAAGCGAGGTAATGTTTGTGGAGTTCTGGAGAGACAAAACAATACATAATTGTGTTTTGCCAAATCTTCTGGTTTCTAGTTATATCTACCTGAAAATGTAATAAGAAAGATGTGAAAATCCTAGAAGGCAGCAGATGTGTAGGACATATTTACTGTTCCTAACTTCTGCTAAGTATAAGTTAATACAGAATGTATAATGGAAAACACTTCTCATTTATGAAATTATTTTGAGGCTTTTCAACTGCTATCATCACTGCCACTCTAGCTTGAGAAATTCAGTTGCTTGAAGACTTCAGTTTAATCAGTCTACATGATGAATCCACAGCCTTTTTGACAAGGACAATTGCAGGTAAAGGTATTGCAGAGCATTGGAAGTGAAAGCACCACTGGGCTAGTTCAGTCCCTTCAGATTAATTTTCATGGAACTATGAAATGTCTCAAAACACAGTGCATGCATAGTTCATGCAAGCCAACTCACATGATCAATCATGTTTGGTTTGGTTTGGTTTGGTTTTTTTTTGGTTTTTTTTTTGTTAAATCACATCTACAGACTTGTGTTTTTAAGTAAAATTGCCGTGGTTATTTCTATGTTGTTATGGCTCATCTAGCAGTGGTTAATTACAACTAATTACGTTTTTGTAGTAGTGTTTCATAAAGGTAACTTGAGAGATTTATACTTTACACGGATATGCTGTATTTTAAAAGTTAAACAGAAATGCTAGTAGAAGATGAGTAACTGTTTAAAGAAATATTTCTTCATTTACTGGCTTTAACATGTAATCAGACAACAATTCATGTTTAATGTAAATGTTTGGTGAAGCACTTGCCAGTCTCTTCTGTGTTTTCTGAGTTTGACTTCTAAAGTTGGCTTGTTTTAGCTGTCTTTCTCATGATACAGTCTGTCACTTCAGATTTAAAGCTACAAAGAAAAAAGATTCTTAAGCGCAGTGAGCTCAGGGAAGTTGTACAGATCTACTATACTAATACAGATCTAAATTTAATGTTATGCTACATCTTTACTATACATGTTACTTACGAGGTCTCAGATGTTGTTGCCCACATGGTTGTATATTTTTTGCCACAAATAAACCACTGGTGTCGTCTGCACCCAGATGAGTTAGGGATCATTAAATGTCTGCTGCCAGACACAACAACCAACATCTCACTAGTGCTCAGAGAGTGAGTAGCTGGGAGACAGAATCATTCCATCAATTGTACATCGTTTATGTCAGTTTTCATGATGTTCTTTTCTCTTCCCCTTGTGCAACCATTACTTTCCAGACCTGAGCTTGGCCTATGTTTTATGTCTGTTTTTGTTCCCTTTCATGAAATACGAGCCTTATGCTTCAGCCAGTCCTACCATATAGTCGAACCCATTGTGAGCTTTTTTTTTTCTTTTAAAATGCTACTAGCAAGACAATAAAATGGCCTTCATCTTCCCCGTGTAATATTACATAGCTTTGTCTCTCTGCCTTCTCCTCTATCTCTCTTGAAGACCTAATTTTGGTTTGTCTCTGGTGTTTTCCTCTGTTCTGAGACTACACTACAGCTGAAATATTTTTCAACAAAAATGATAACTTCAAGTCTGCATCTGTGACTCCATCCCTTAATGGGCTTCTGTGAGCACAGCGTACACTTCTTTGCTTCATCCTAACTTATTTGTGAAATTTACTCTGGAAGGGCTGTTACTGTCATTGCATACATATCTGTGTCAAGTGTCCTGTCGGCATGCACTCCAGTCTTGGGTCTTTACTCAGAGACAAGAACTACTTAATTGTAGCAAGAGTAATAGACAAGCACTCAGATTTCTGATCAGCATGAAAAAAATTTAGTTTGAAAAGGATCTTCCTTAAAGTACTGGTCATATCAGATCACCTTTTTTCTTTTTTTTTTTTTTAAAAATCATATAATATGAACTCTTAGCTTGTACAGCATAAAAGAACTGCCCCTTTCTGATCCTAACTTACTCTGGTGTCTAATTGTCTACATATTTGAATGAAATTGCTCATTAAAGAAATTTATTTTTAAGATTACTACCTTTGTAAATTATTTGTCCTTGTATATGTAAAATATATGTAGCATACATATTTGGAATACTTTTAAAATATATAAATCCTTTGGAAAAAAATGCTTTTATTTTGAAATTGTGGCCTAATTAATAGAATTTATATGTGTGTGTACCTCTTTTAATTGTATACTATTTATATATCCTTTTTATACCTAGAACTTAGAGTTTATTTGATTAGGAAATACTCCCTTTAAAGTCCCCGTCTAAGCTACATACACAGAACCTCTTTTTAACACAGACAAAATTAATGATGCGAAGTAAAGAAGACTTAACAAAGCTGTAGCACCTCTTCAGTTGTGCATCAAGGAAGAAGCAAATCTATAAAGTGAACCTATATAATCTAACCTCAAGTCCCTGATGAAGCCACGAGTATGTAGTATCATTTCCCACAGATAAGTAAACTTTAAGTGAATGCTTTGGTTAAATGATGCACTCCTGCTCCTGGGCACTTGCCAAACCAAAATACTTAGTGACAGGACATGCATCATTGTGTTTTACAGAGACCTGTGAAGTCATGTATTTCTCAAACATAGAGTGTGTGTTTTCATGTCTGTTTAACACTAATTGTTGCAATGGTAAAGATAACACAACCAAGTTTTACTGTATTCTCTATGAATGTGGGGTTGCGTGCAGGAAAAACTTGAGCCTCCTGCAGTTTGACCGGAGAATCTGCCTGTCACTCAAGTGAAAGCAGGCAAGCAGTCTCTATAGCACCCTTCACTTTTATGGCACCTTTTTGTATCTGGTGGCAAAATAATTATATATATGACAAGAAAGATTTTATTTATGTATGAATTGTAAGAGTAAATTGGAGAATGTATTTGTAATGCAGCTTTTCTGGAAGAAGTTCTGTGAATATTTTATTCTGATATCCTTTGCTACAGTATGTACCATCTAGTGATTTTTCTCTTAACTTCACATTGCAAAGTGTAGTAAGTTATTTGCTACTATTCCAGCTTTTCACATGTGAGAAGCAGAGGCTAATAGCTGCATTTGCTATTATAGCCAAACAACATTTTACGTTGTCATATTTTGAATTACAAACTCAAATATTGATTGTCTCAAACCCCCATATTACTGATCAAGTTTTACTTTGAAAAACTGAAATTCAGACTCACATGGTGGGTCTTCAGTAATGTCTAGATTAGCATGCAGATGTCTGACCTCTAATCATGGTGTTCAGTTCACCACATTGCAGATGATTGCTCAAGTAGTGAGATGCAGTTTATCCACTGAACACCGTAGTTTTGAGGCCCAGATTCTCCTGCACATCTCTGGATGTATCAGATGCTCACTTGCAGACACCTTTAACATGCCACATGTCAATGGACTGTGGACTGTAGAAGCATTTCCAGCTTGTGTGAAGCTGGTCAGTAGGTTAGGGACTGAGCTGCTGAGAGAAGGATCCTTCAGTAAGCTTTGTTGTAGGGCACATGGGCTGCATGCAATATAAAGCTGCAACTTCTTGAAGAACCTGACTGTGAGAATGACATAATTTTGCCCCTGGTAAGTGGTGTGTGTTCCCAACGACTCCTGTTTTTTAAAGCCATCATGGAGAACAGGGCTGTTAAAGAGTACTTCTTTTTGCTTTGATGGTATTCTGCTCTCATGCGAACCCACCTGGAGCACTGTGTGCAGTTCTGGTGTTCTCAACATAAGAAGGACATGGAATTGTTGGAGCAAGTCCAGACGAGGCCACGAGGATAAGAGGGCTGGAGCACCTCCCGTATAAAGACAGGCTGAGAAAGTTGGGACTGTTCAGCCTGGAGAAAAGAAGCTGCATGGAGACCTCATAGCAGCCTTCCAATATCTGAAGGAGGCCTACAAGGATGCTGGGGAGGGACTTCATTGGGGACTATAGTGATAGGACAAGGGATAATGGATTCAGACTTAATCAGGGAAAGTTCAGGTTAGATCTAAGGAAGAAGTTCTTTACAGTGAGGATGGTGAGGCACTGGAACGGGTTACCCAAAGAAGTGGTAACTGCTCCACCCCTGGCAGGTTCAAGGCCAGGTTGGACAGAGTCTTGGGTGACATGGTCTAGTGTGAGGTGTCCCTGCCCATGGTAGGGGGGTTGGAACTGGATGATCTTAAGGTCCTTTCCAACCCTAACTAATCTATGATTCTATGTTAGTATTTCTCCAGGTGCAGTTATTGGCTTCTCTTCTGTGCTTCTACAATCTCTGGTTTTGGCTAATAATTACAGGCCTTTTTGTACTTCTACTCTTAATATTCATGCTTCTAATCTTTCCAATAATTTATTTCCCTTTCCCTTTCTTTCCCTGTGAAAGAATTCTGTCTCTACTCTGACTCTGATCTAGCACTTCTGAGGAAGTTTGTAGTATTTCCAGAAACAAAAATGTCTGCATTTGATTAACCAATTTTTAATTGATCCTTCTCAATTTGAAACTTACTTGTGTTTTATTGCTTTACCATTGTCTTTGCCAGCAATACTGATGCTAAAAAAAGTCTCTTATAGGGAAAATCTAGGTGGGATATTTCATACTCTTCAGAGGTATGTTCATTAACAGCAACATCTGACAGGATTGTGTTTTGATTATGACAAAAAACATACTGCGTCTGAAGTAAAATTTATAGAAAAATTGTGGCTTTTTTTTTAGTGCAGTTAAATAAAACAATGTTTGTTTGCTGTGCAAATGTTAAACCTCATCTTCTCATGCATCCATGGTTCTGGTATGTGACATTGGTCTCCCGTTATACTTAGTGGCAAAGAACCAGATTCTTAAGTCCATCTTAGCAAGTTAAAGAAACTGAAAACTTCAACAGGTTTGATGGTTATGTCCTTTTCACAGAGGGGGATGGATAGAATGTTTCTGTGGTTATTTCTCAGTCTCCAAAGTAGCCCTTTGGAGCTTTACGTAGTTAAGTATGACTCTGAGTAAAGAGCTGTTTTTTTCCCTTATTCAGGAAAGTGTAAATAGATTGCCAAGCTACTGAAGGTAAGGGTTTTTTTAATGTCCTTATGGGCCTCCTTTCCTATGCACATTCCTTTGTAAATCACATAACTCATTCCTCCTGAGTGCTTAAGTTTTTGTTTCAATCCTATCATCGCCCAGCGTGCAATTTAATAGTTTAAATGCAATCTATATGAAGAACTTTGAACTCTGACTTGAGGCTTATTCTTAAGCAGTCTGTGTCAAAGTATTCTACTTCCCCAAAAGGTAGCCATTCACCCTCATTTTCCCCTCTCCTGTGCCCATATTGTGCACAAACTGAATTACTTTATATCGATCTTGTGCTTTTCAATCTGAGTCAACTTCAGCAAGGTAGGCATTGAACCTAAGTGAAACTGTTAGCTTCATATTTCTACACCAGGCAAATCTGCAGTTTCTCCATCCCACTGGCAGCAGGCAACACAGTATTGTGCTGCATTTATGTCATGGGGCACTTAGGATGGTAGCAGCTTATGTTCACCTCAGTTGATTAAAACACAATTACTCTGGCTTTTTGTGGTTGAAATGTCTTTCCATCTTAATGAAGTAAGGGAGTCTCTGGACAGAAGTATGGTATGACGGGAAAGCTGAAACGCAATTCTGAAAGTCATACCCTGGATATAATTAAAAGCGTTCAGTTCATCCATCAGTTTGAACGAGAAAAAATTACAAATGGGGGAACCAAAATAGAGATCAGTATACACATTAAGTGACTTTTAATGTTTGTCACTTGAGGACTTTTATACTGTCAAAGAATTTGATATTCCAAGTTTGTTTGTGGTACCAGTAGCTGATCTTGTACATTCGAATTTAGCAAAACTGCACAAAGCCATCATTCTGAAGCACAGCACTTGCTGAGTTGTGGCTCCTGCCATATTGTCATTGCTTCCCTCTTGATTATCTCATAAACTCCCTTGTAGCCAATACTCTTGACATAATGTTCTTCTTGACATTTTAGCTTAGGCCATTCCTCATGTACAGCTTCCACTGCTTTTTCCAGTAAGAGATTCTTGGAGTAAAGAGTATGGAGCTGGTATCTACTGTTCCCAAATGTAGGTGCCACCTGAGTGTAGCACTTAGTCTACACAGTGTTTGTCAGGCAGAATACCCAGGCTATCCTCCTGGTGTTGTTTCCCCCTCATAAAGTCTTTGTATCTCTTGGGAACTCGCACCTGTTTTGCTGTACGTATTTTTGTCTTAAGTGTACTAGTAAGAAATACCAACAACTGAAACTTATATTTTTCAGTATTTTAAGCACAGCTTCATGTGAGAAATAATTGCTTTGCAAATTTTGGGATGCATCGGGGTCAGAGCAAGAGAGAAGCAGAAAAAGAAATGGTAGCATTTTAGAGGAATACATTCTTTTTGAATCAAAACCCAATTACTTCCTGGTAAGTTGTCCCCC
>NW_009926099.1:141257-144784 GCF_000696875.1 Nestor notabilis | reverse complement strand
CTCTTTCCCCCCACCCCCTGCAAATATCTGCAGTGACTTTGTTAGGTGAGTATTGTTTGAAAGTGTGGTGTTAGTCTTGTCCAGAAAGTTATTGTTTTACATTTAGACTTTGTCGTGAGGCTTTCTTTCATCTGTCCTCTACTCCACTATTGAGATCTTAAGTTGTTTGAAGAGAAGATTTTCCTATTGCTTGGAATTTGAAAATCCTGATACTTTGACTTGTAGCATGTGAATAGAACAGGTAGAGGAAGCCTTCAAGAAAGACAGATACTACTGTGTTTTTTCATAATGTTCTTATGTTCTAAAATATACTGAATCAATCTCCTTGACTAAATAATCATGTAACTTACACTTGGTCTGTTTCCTCGAAGGCTAATAAAAAGGAAAGGGAGATGCTTGATATCTTTTTATTGCAAGTTTAACTGAGTGAATACAAGAAGCTGTTTGTGAATTTTTTATAAGGAAAGTACCACTACTTGTTTACTCTGTCTTCTCTTTGCTCTTTAGTCACCCTAATTAGAGAGTACCATTTTCTGGCTTAATTTATATTCCGTAAGAATACTATGAAGAAAGACGAAAAGTCAAGGCTGTGCCTATTGTATTCCCCATTCCTTCTGTGGACCTGTCCCTGGGAATACTGTTAATTAGCATCATTAGCTTTCAGGCACTGTCAGCAGTTACTTGCAATTTCTATTTAATACCTTTCAGTTATTTTCCATTCTCATATATAATATTTGCATATTGCCTTCATAACATGACTTTGACAAGGACATTATGCTTTATTCAGATTTATTAGAAAGTAAAAGCTAAGGTTTAAAATATAGCACTGCACTTATCTTTAATAGCCTGTAAGAACTCTTCAGGTAACCACAGGAGTTTCAATGAATCTCAAGCCAGCACTTAATGTAATTCGTGACTGTAGGGAAGCAGGAGAACAGTTCACCTAGAACCCGGCAACCTTTCAAGAAATTGTGCAAGCAGGACACTAAAGCTTCAGTGGTCTTTTGGTTGGAGTGAAAACAAAGTGATACAGGTAGAATTTTGGACTGCTTTCGTATCACTCTGTAAAGACATTTCTTTGGGAGAGAAAGCTCAAATGGAAAAAGAGGAGACTACAGGCAAAACTTACAAGGTAGATCCACACAGACATGCCTCTGAATGTTGTTTCAAGAAATTTAAGGAATTAAAGATAACCAAGCAAAAGCACAAATTAATTGTTCTCAAGTCAATTAATAAAGAGACAAACAACATACTGATGTGTCAAAGGACTTCAAGGCTTGATGGCAGATGACATGAAACTTCATCAAAAATCAGATGCAGAGCGAGTGATGTCTATGCCTGACAAGACAATGCCAGCAGGTCAGAGAGGCAGTCAGATACTGTTATTGTCCATGGAGGCCACCAGGCATATCAGGAGGCACTTCTCCATCAGTAAAGTGGCAGTTTGGTGTTTGTGTTTTCTCCTTGGCAATGTAAATGTCAGTGAAAATTGGTAGTAGGCCACCTGGAAAGCAGGACTTTGTGTCTGTACAAGTTGTCAAGTATTTCCTTACCTTAGTGTAAGGGACAGTGCTTGAGGAAAGGAGTTTTTCTTAAAATGAGAGAGAAGGTATTCTCTGTTTGGTCATTCTTCCCTGTTTCCTCAGGTGCTCCTTCTTGTCCAGCCCACTGCCTGGACTGCAGGAACCTGAAGGGCTCTAGTATATTCACCTCCATGGCACTCTGAACCATCAGTGGCACCTGAAGTGAGAGCCCTTCTGCCACTGCCATTTTATGGCCACATCTGCAGGTTTTTTATTTGATCAAAATAGCACTTCCTAATTTTTCTAGTATCCCAGTGTAGAATGGTGCATCAGCCCAAGAAGGGGCCATATGAACGGAGAGATTTAATTGTTTGCATCTACCTTGACAACCCAAACTTGGGATACAGTTCCTATGACAGTTGAATCATCTGATCTTGTAAGTTGATGCATACAAAGAGTGAGGAGCCAATTGGTTGCTGAATATGGTTAATTAGGGATGTAATTTTTATTTTGCCGATCAAAGTGTGTGAATATGTCTGATTTCATTGAAAGCTTTTCTACAATAATCATTGTTCAGAGCATTTCAAGGTATTTGTGGTTCGCTCAGTACATTGCATACAATATACTAAGTGCATACAATGAACTGAGTGAATACAATTTGTTCTCTCCATTATGCATTGGCTAAGAGATTTCTGAAGTAATCTGCCACTCTAATTCAGCCTTCTGAGACAATCATCTTACAGCAGGAATCATTTCCTGACAACAAAGCACACCACTGACTGATGTGTGGCTTACACAGTGTAATTTCATATTGTAACTCTTTTTTTGGTGCCTCTGCTCTACTGCTGATTAAACCCCAGGATTGTAGCAGAAAACTATGCACATACAGGATGACTTTATCTATCTGACTCTTTTCCTCTGAAATGCAACTCTTTCACCCCAGATGTGGACATTTAGCTTAATATCTCGTTGAGTTTTTGTTGAGAATGCATACACGTTGCACTGGTATGTGTAGGTAAGACCTATTTTTAAATCTTGGAGTAGTATATGCACCTCTACTAGATAGCCTTTAAGTGTCAATCTTTTGCATTTATTGAGAAGCATTTTACCTTTGACAAGTCATTTCAGCCTTTATTTCCACTTTTGATGTTATCGCAGAATCATAGAATGGTTTGGGTTGGCAAGGACCTTAAAGCTCCTCTAGTTCCAACCCCCTGCCATGGACAGGGACACTTTCCACTAGACCAGGTCGCTCCAAGCCCCATCCAACCTGGCCTTGAACACTGCCAGAGATGGGGCCTGATTATGTTAAACATGTTCAAAATCGACCTCATTGTAGCTGTGACTATTACATTTAAAATTAGTAGTGTTCCTCAGAAAAAAACCTTTTACAAGTTGCAAATCTGATTTGGTGGTCTTCTCATGGGCTTGCAGTTGACCTATTGGGGGGAAAAAATATCTGTATTTTTACTCCAATGGCCAAGTTCCCTACAGGATAATTACTCGTTATTCAGAAATAGAGTATTTTAAGCCTCTGCACTCCAATGTCTGAAGATTTGCTACTCTGGGAACTGGACTTGGAAGTGTGGATTTTAAAAATTTTTTGTTACAATATTATAACAGCTCCTGTTTAAGCAACAGTTACTTGAGTGTATAGTGCTGTCTTTCAAGTATGAAAAATTTGGCATTTCCTTCTGTGGGTACAGGATCAGTTCCTCAGTGAGTGAGTAGTAATGCATTATCGATTTTTGCAAGTGATGGCAAACTGCTCTCCTAATCTATTCACTCATGCTGTGTCTTCTCACTGTACTTTTCCCCTAAAGGATTGGGATGTTAGTGCTGCTCTACTGAAACCATGTATTTAGGAAAACTGCAGTGGGCTTGCAAAAAGCAAGTTTCTTGGTCACACATTTTCATCTCTTTCTGTCTCTGCCTCAAGAAGAATTAAAGCCATTGGGAAGATATTTGGAAAAGAACATCACTATTTCACATACTCTCACTGGT
>NW_009926099.1:121625-141226 GCF_000696875.1 Nestor notabilis | reverse complement strand
CCTCCTTGCATGAAAGGGGACAGCATTTTTTAAACTGTCATAATGCCCTGTAGGAGAAGCTTCAATTATCCAAAAAATGAAGATCAAAAACTGTAACATGAGGACTAAGTGAGAAATGAACATTTTTTGCATCATTGTTTAGAATCTAAGATCTTCTGGCAGGATTTTCATGCAATCTCAGATTGTGTTTTTGCACATACTCTAAACTTTCTTTGGTGGAGCTGAAACAAACTGAGCCTTGCAAGGGCATAGTACATGCAATTATAGATAGTTTTTCTATACCTTCTGCTATACAGGACATAAAGATTCCATTTATTCTGAGAAAATACATAATAGCATGGCCTTGAATCCTATCCCATAACTGCTTGTGCATTTGGTTTGTTTGCACAGAAGTGAAATTCTTCAGCGTATATTCCTCAGAGAATCTCTCATGCCAGTTCCACAGAGGAACTTGCGAAACCTGCATTTTCACTTTTATGGTTTGTATGTGGTGCAGTGGCGATAATCCTATAAAAGAAGAATATATCTTACATTAATAAAATCAAATCAATAAAATTATAGGAAGCTTGATCTGATCTCAGTTTACTACCTCTTAAATTTGAATCCATAGCTCCATTTTGCTTTTAAACAAATGAGACTCCAGACTATAAATTGACATCATTTTAAATTGACATAATTTTCCATTCCTCCCCGCCCCCCCCCATTAAGAAAGTGGTAATTGCCAAGCTGTTGACAGCAAGTGTTGGGAGAAGCAGTATGAGTGATTTCCTTGGTGACTGTCAGAAGCTTCAGACAAGGTTTTCAAACTACATTTGTAATAACAGAATTACACTGTGGGAAATGCAGGCAATGTGGTCTTCAGTGAGCTTGTTTCTTGCTGATGTGCTGAAATCAGATGCCAGCCATTCCAGCTTCATTACTGGCGTATTAGCTTGGGGAACTCATTGAAAGATTAAATGATTCACTGCATACCTTATTTTTACAGAGAACGAATAATATTTTTGAAGTTTAGACACATAACCTCTGGTATAAAGTCTGAGTATATTTTTGCAACACTGGGTCCTCAAGAGATCTTTTCTGTAGTGACTAATTTTGTGTTTCATGATGGTGTGTTTCTTAAAAATTCATTCTATCAGATGACAAATATTGTCTTGGAGTGAATTAATAGAAGAAATATTCTTAAGTAATCTCTAGTCAGTAAATGGCTAACTATGGGTCGGGAAATTTCTGAGGTTGTTACTGTGCTAGTTTTGTCTGGGACAGAGTTCATTTCCTTTGCAGTACCTGGTATAGGGCTGTGTTCTGAATTTGGTGAAACATTGTTGGTAATACAGAGATGTTCTAGTTACTCTGAGTAGCTTACACAGAGTCAAGGACTTTTCTGCTTCTTACCCCATCCCACCAGTGAGGAGGAGGCTAGGGGAGCACAAGATGTTGGGAGGGGATACTGCCAGGACACCTGACCCCAACTGACCCAAGGGATGTTCCATACCATACAGCATCAGGCTTAGCATAGAAAGCTCAGGGAGGAAGAAGGAAGGGGGGACATTTGGAGTGATGGCATTTGTGTTCCCGGGTAACTCTTAAAGCCTTGCTTTCCTGGAGATGGCTGGACACCTGCCTGCCAGTGGGAAGTGCTGTATGAATTCCTCGTTTTGCTTTGCTTATGTGCTCAGCTTTTGCTTTACTTAGTAAACGGTATTTATGTCAACCCATGAGTTTTCTCATTCTTACTGTGATTCTCAAACCTGTCCCACCAGGGGATAGTGAGGGAGCAGCTGAGTGGGGCTTACTTGTTGGCTGGGGTTAAAACCACAGCAATTACTTAATTTAGGTAACACTAGATTTGTGTTTTGCTGGTTGTGTTTTAAATGGGCTTAATTTTCAACAGTTAGTGAAGTGGTAGGTTTTGAAGCCTGTGTGACATGAAATTATGAGCTTGGCATACTTGACTTGGTTTGTAGGCTTGGGTTCATCACTAAATCTCTCTGCTTCAGTCTCCACAGCTGTGAAATAGGAAGAATGTGCCTTCCTCAGAGTCTCAGAGTGCAGAACATGTTAACTGATTGGCCAAGAACATAAATGGTTGCTGATCTGCATACCTAATGATGGTCTCCTTAACTGAGGATTGTATTGCTGATCAGGAGGAGTATTTCTGAAGTAAGAATGACTTCTCTTTTTTTTTTATTTTTTATTTTTTAATTCTAACTTCTACCCAAAAGGTTTTCCTGTTGTATTTTGTGCTACCTTCTTTGTCTTGGAATTTCTTCCAAGTTCTATCAGTTCTATCTGTGTTTATATGTTAATGTTGATAGACATAGTGTTGACATTTTCACTCCGCATGTGGCTTTGATGGGTTAGATTTTCATTATGCAGGCCTCACATCCTATCTGAAGTGTCATAGTGGACTAGACGGTGTAGAGAATAGAAACATTCCTTGCAAAAGTGAGATCTGTGTTTATATGAACCCCTTGCATGATTTTTAGTGTGGAGACTTGGAAGCTTTATTTGGTTCTGTAAAGTCTTTCAAATGAATTTGGATGTAGATAGGATATGTGGCTGTTAAATCAAGAGGTTTTAATGTGTTTTGACAAGCTACTTTCTGGTTATATTCTGAAAATCTGCATAACTCTGTTAAAAAGAAACCCACTACAGTAATCTTTTTTTCATAATTTCACCTTTGTCAGTAGAATAATGCAAAGAAATTCTTCCCTGTGATATTAAGGCTACAGAGATCTAAAGCTAGCTGTAGTATCTTTGCTTAAACCATACTCCTCTGTGAATCCTCCAAACGGAAATGGTCTCTTATTGCTGTGTAACAGTTGTCCCCGTAGAACTGTGCCACCTCCTTGTTCTCAGGGTTCTCTTTCTTCTCTTTCAACACCCTAAAGGTATCACAATAACCAAAATGAATATATGCAAACATCTGAAGAAAAAAAGTGCCTATTAGGATTTCTAATGTTTTGAAGATTTTTCTGCCTTCCCTTATCTGCATGTGGCTTTGTTTAAGGAGTAAATTTGCAAATAACTAGAAATCCAGATAGGGATTTCTCTTGCCTTAACACTTTACCTAATTTACTTGTTACTGAATTAAAGAACTATTGAATAATAAAGTAATACAGAAACTCTGGGTCAAGTGAAGAATTGCATTTGTTTCAATTTTATTTAATTATATTTATCTGTATTTAATGTTTCCTTTAACACAGATAAATCACCAGACATTCATGACATGTAAAATGCTGCTACTTACTTAAAACTATTGAATAAAAATTCCTTTCTTCTATGCATCACTTTTATTGAAACTGGGAGGTAGTTTAATAGGAGCAGAAAATATTATTGTGATTTTCATTGTCTAAATTTGGAGAAAAAATAGATGAGGTATACTTACTGCAAAGAGCACAACATGGAAATCCATAATTATATTCTTTTTTTTTCTTTATTTTCATAGCTGAAGCTGCTATTTTTAATGTACATGGAAGCTTTTGATTTTGCAGTTTCATACTTTAAAAAAAAAGTACTCTTTTAAAATTTTATGCAGTTCATAACTGGGTTATGTAGTGAAAGCTAGAAGCCTGTCTGGTTTATGTGGCTCACTTCCTAAAAGTAAGCTTGTGTGGTGTAGTACTGCTGTCTCCCATCAGATTCAGGTGAGCCTGCATAACAGCATGGGCATGAAGATGTCAGGTTTGTAATGCTTCTGCTCATGGCCTGTTATTTTTTCATTGATCTTTACAAGAATCGTAGAATCATTTTGGTTGGAAAAGACCTTTAAGATCATTGAGTCCATCCGTTAACCCAGCACTGCCAAATCCACCACTAAACTGTGTCCTTAACTACATGTCTTTTAAATACCTCTCATTACCTTTTCAAGCCTATAACTCTTTTTAAAAGCATGTCATTAGATAGCTATTGAAAGGAAAATGCTGATTGTGGCTGTACAAAACCAATAAAGCTGCCTTTATTAGCTTTTATAAAAGTCTTTATTGCTCATAGGGTGTTAGCCTCAGCAGGCAGTGAACCACATTTAGGCACTTAAAACTTGTTTCTCACAGTCATCTCCAGAAGCCTTCGCCCCTGCATACAGGGCTCCGCCCTTATGGAGTTTCTGCCCAATAAAGCCAAAATACAAAACATTAGACAGATGTACCTGGTCTTAGATGTGCTAGCCAGTGGAACAGGTCAATGGTGGCTCCTGGGAAAGGAAGAAGTTTCTTTGTTTGCTGTATTACAATAGCTAGGGCGGTAAACATTAATTTTCATTAAGCACTTTGCTATAAATCTCAGTTTAATATCTGCTTCAGATGTTCTAGATAAATCCTTAACCTTTCACTTGTTCCCTCTTGTAATCCTTTATCACTGATAAATCTTGGCAGTGACAAATGGCACTGTTAGACCCTGCAACTACTTCTTTTCATGTTCTTCCCCTATGTGCTTTCTTTAGAGGAAGGAGGAAAGAAGAGGGACAAGCTGGGGAAGACAGTTTGAATACTAATACCCATCAATGGCATCCTTCCTCCTCTTCCTCAAACTCTTAGCCTGTCTGCAAAAACTAGAAGTTGCCGTTTGAAAAAAAAAACCCGTAAAAACAACAGCAAGTTGACTGGTACAAACCATTTGCTTGTCTTGGTAGTAAATTAAGCAATGTTAGATAATCAGTTAGTGATCCGTAGCCTTCCAGATCACTTAGTTCCAACAATGATGCATGTAAACATCTGAAGTAGGTTGTCTCCTGAAGTAGGAACTACCTTATGCGTTTGAGATCACTTGCAATGAGTTTATTGTATTCTTCCAATAAATCTTCTGGCAGCATAGCCAGTATGATTGAAAAAGTGATGCATGCCTTCTTACAGCAACCAAAAGGTCCAGAAATATGCTCCATTTTTAAAGTTTCTACACCTCTGTGGGAAAAAAAGTTACCAATTGTCCTACTGGAGAGAGAACTATTGTCATACAACAAGTGAGAGTTAACATATGTCAGGTAAGGAGCCGATTTGTGTTGAACTGGAATGAACTTGATCTCTGTAACTTTTGGGTCTGCCCCAACTTTACCACCACCTGATAGGAAGACTGGCAGATGGGTACAATAATTCAAATTTATGAATAGTGTTACTCCAGGTGTCAAAGTGTGATGGTAGGTGTAATTAACCATTGAGCCTGTCTTCCCAAGGACAAAATAAAAACTTACTGTACTGCTTTTTCCAGTTCAGATCCAGGTGAAAACAGGATTTTGATTCAAGGTTTGAACATAACTTCTGGTGAAATGAACTAGATTAACTTGGGAAGCTTTCATGTAAGGAATATTCAGTTTCTCTTACAGTGATATTTCCTATGACTATTGGAAGTATCAATGCATAATATGTTTAGACAAAAAAAACCCCAACAACCCAAATCAACCAGTCCTCTCCAATCTACTAATGCAGTGTGTTTTATTTTCTTTGTGTGTTTTCTTTTTTGAAGAAAACACTACAGGTAATAATTTAAAAAAATAAAAGTAACAGAATATGTCAACTCTTATGTAACGTAACAAATCTGTAGTTAACGCTACTATTAAACTGTAATGAAACAGCGTAAAACTGTTTAAAGAATTAAGAGTGTCTGACAGGAAACTTTTTGTTTGGGATAATGGGAGATATATTTCATACAGAGTTTCATATGGAAAATATCCTTTGTGACCAGTCTGCTCAGTGAGGATCTGTAATGATAAGATACCCTATCCTGAGCAGGCTGAACTCAGTGGTTGAGTTGCTCACTTGTTTGCTTTGCAGTGTAGATCAGGTAGAGCTTAAGACATGTGATGAAAGTGCCCTCTGTTAGCCTACAGGGACTCCAGGCTGTTATGCTTTTGCTGACCTGTGGTAGGTAGTGACCTTTTTGGTAACTGCACAGCCCCAGGAAGTTCTGAAATGAGTGGGAAAGTCATTCAAGAAAAAACCTGCAATATCGCAGAACAGTGCAGAGAACAGGCTTTGTTTTCTGAAGAGGTATGTGTCTACATTTCCAGGCACATTTAGAAGACCTGAGTACCTCCAGTACCTCCTAAGACCTGACTCAGACCCTAAATTTTCATGATACTACTAGCTGGATCTTGTTTCCAGTTATTGGTTTATTGGGAATAATCTTTCTTAACAAGCTCTCATGGGTGCCAGAAACCTTTATTGATACTAAGCAAAGAGCTTGGAGATTCTCCACCACAATGTGGAATGTATCAGCAAGGATAATGCTTCAATAGCGTAGTTTTGTTAGTCACATAAATAATTATTCTGTCCTGTCTCTTTGAAAAACTGCAATGATTTTTGTGCTCTTTGTTAATATATTTAGATTAGATGCTAAAGTGAAAGCTTAAACACGCTGTCATCTTCAGGCACACTCAAGCAATAAGAGTGCAGCTTGTGTTATTGTTTTATAATTCAAACCTAGTGAAGTCATAAATTAAGAAGCTCATTAAATTTTCAATTGCATTAATAGGAAAATTCAACTTATTAAATTCTTTGGTAAGGCCTAATAACAAAATATTGGAAATGCATCTTTCCCCCTCCCCATCTTTGTTAATCCTTGTTGCCCAGATAGCCTTCTCTACCCTTAATGTAGGAAAAACTAAGTAAAAGGAACATATATTGGAGAAAACAATGTCTCTTACATGGAGTTTAACATTGATCTTCCTTGTCACATTGTAAAGAATGTTTTAACACATGGTCCTGACTGACAGCCTGCCCCATGAATAGCTGCAGGCAGCTCAGCAGAAAAGTACCAGCATCTTTGCACCCTGTGCTTGGCACTGCTTCGTTTGCAGCACCATACCAAATTAAGATTGATAACACTATTTTTATTTGGCAACGCATGATACATTTTGATGCTATAGGTTGAGAAAATATTAAAAATACCTCATTTTTCAGTGCATTTAATGGAGCACGCAAATGTCAAACTGTTCAGTGAGCTAAGTCTGTACTGTTAGAAATATCTCCATATTCATTAAAACCATAACATCTGGAATCACAGTTGTGCTGAATTTCCTTACTTCACGAAGATTTTTTTGGTATCAGGTAATGGTTCAGGCCCAAATAATTTGAAAATTAGTGTAGTTACACCCAGTTATGCTGCAGCTGATTTTATTCACTGCATGTTAGTATGCTCACATTATAACAATACAAGTACTACAGAGCTTCTTCATTCATCTTGATAGGTGTTGTTGGTGTTTAATTTATTCAGTGGTTATCTCAGTTATTGCCAAGTTGTAGTGAGACAGAGAGAAATCATCATGAGGGGGCATGAATGCTTTGCACATAGTACTAACTTACTCTGGATAAGTTTTTACACAGAAAGACACATTTTTGGCTAGATAACTTGGAGACTTCATTGCAAATGTGATTTCCACCCCCCATCCCCCAATAATAGACTAATAAGCTTCCTGTTGTCTGCTACCACTGAAAAGATAAGTTTTTAGTGAAAAAGCTATCATCTGTATCTAGACCAACCTACCAAAAATGTATCTATTAGCTGTTTGTTCAATTAGCTGTTCAGACTTGACAAACAAATGCCATAGGACAAAAATAGGTCTGTATTTCTTCAGGCAATTCAGCACAATTCTGTGTGTTCCTGAACTACATTCCCAAGGTGAACAGGTCCATTCCACTGCTCGGTGAATCCAGTAAACAACTATGGACTTCAAGGTTTGGCATTAGGGACCCATTCAAGTTGCGCAGTTGCATTTCGCAGCAGGCCATTTAATAAATGATATTTTGCCTCAGAAAAGTATTTGACAGTTGATACTGATTTGATATTGATACTTGATTCTTCCCTGTGAGGGTGGTGAGACACTGGCACAGGTTGCCCAGAGAAGCTGTGGCTGCCCCATCCCTGGCAGTGTTCAAAGCCAGGTTGGACAAGACTTGAAGCAACTTGATCTAGTGGGAGGTGTCCCTGCCCATGGCAGGGGGTTGGAATTAGATGAGCTTTAAGGTGTCTTCCAAATGAAACCCTTTTTATGACTCTATATTTGCAATAATAGCTCTCACATTCCTCTCACAAGATTCTTCAATATCTAACTGCAAGATCATTTTTCATTTTCCTTCTGTGAAACGTAGTACTTCTATCTTGCAGGTAGGGAAGATGAAATTGGTACCAGAGGTAAGTCTGTCTTGGGGTGTGGGGATGTAGAAGCAGTGCTGCAAATGAAGGGTGTCTGTAGGAGATATAGATAAGGTATTTGTTAACTATAAGAACTAAAGATTGACCCATCCTCAAGATAGAGAAGCATGTACAAATATTTAAAATCGTTACAGTCATGATAAAGAAGATATTCACAGTAAGGAAATACTGAATAAAACTTCAGTATCTTACTCCCCTCTTTCTGCAATGTGGAAGTTCACAAGCAGTTTCTCCATAAGAGTGTATTTTGTTAAGCAGGTAGTATCAGCAATGAAAGGACTTGCATTTGTTTTGAACCAGTATAGCTCAGTCTTAGGCCAGTTGTTGTTCTTTTTGGCAGCTACCATCCTGTTTGCAGTTCCAGGCTTGTGAGTATCACTTATGTTCTTTATATTTAGAATTGTGTAGTAAAGACCTGAGATACAATGAAGGCTGCCTGACTCAAGCTCAAAGGAATAGGATTTCCTATAGAAATGCAAAATTTCATATAGAAATGTGATCTCCACTGAATGTGCGCTTAAGCTTGTTTTCCCTAATCCATGTCATGATGAAAACTGATTTCTTTGGTTTGGTTTCAGCATTTATCTTTGAAGTATATAGCTGTAACTGAACACTTTGGTTAAACTACCTGAGGTTCTGTGCAGTAGTTCCTTAAAGCTGGTTTGTTAGAGCAACAGGTTCTGGCTTTTAAATTTTTTTTTCCATTGTCAATCAGAATAAAAGTCCCAGTGTACTTTTCCATTTATTTCTTTTGACAACACTGTTGGAATAAAGCATATTAAATAATTCCATTTACTTCGGCCTAGACTTCCATGAAGAATCTCCTTAACTGGCCAAGTGTAGCACAGATGTGAGGTCTATGATTACTGCAGCTATGCCAATCTACTGGCAATGTGTCATTTTTAATGTGACAGCTGTATTCCAGCAATCAAGGGTTACAGCTTCTGGCAGCGTGAAGTTCTCATTATGCCATTTCTGCTCTGCAGTAAAATAATTATTTCAAAGCAAGCTGCTTCCTTCCCATCCCTAACCTGAGATCAGAAGTCTTCCTGTTTATTGTTTTGTGACTAATCATTATCTGCACCAGCTGGGTTCATGTTTAAAAGTTAGTGTTCTAGACTGACCAAAAGGGTATTACTCCTTTTTAAAAAGAGGCTCTGTGTGTGTGTGTGTGTATATACATACATATACATATATATACATATATATATGAAACTAACAAACCAAAATCTGTTCCAAAGTACATTTTTCCTTCAAGTAAACGAACTGGGAATAGCTAAAAATTACAGGGTGTTTTTTATACTTAATTATGTCATATACACATATTATTTTTATGAACTTATCTTTCAGTTAATCTATGAACTATTAAAATGAATACTTTCTATAATGATTTCATCTCAGGAATTTAAAAATAAAAGCCATGCAGTATGTTATCTTGAGAAGATACCACAGCAGAAGCCTGAATCAATTTGACTGATTTCACTTAAGATATTTTTAAGAGGAATATTTTTGTTGCTTTTTATCCTGAAATAGGGAATTGTCTTTCAAGTCCAAGTGGCAAACAACCCTTAAGTGAACTGTTAAGAGGTATTATGTTACCACAGCAAAATATGCTCACATTTGCAGAGGTCAAAGTTATCAACCCCCGTTCCCATTTCTGAAATTGCTCTGGGCATCTGAGCAACTGGTGAAGGAGGTTGTGTTTGGTTTTGGTTTGGTTTTTTAAGAGTCGAAGAATCAGGCTAAATTAAATGGTGAAGTAACACAAAAAACCTTGAAACAATTCTGAATTATAACTCCATGACCAAAAATAGAACCAGCTTTTCTGGGACCTTGTGACTACAGTGGTGATAGCAATTGCAGTGGAAATTAGAAAAGCATCTTGTAAAGAGAATCACTTTTCATCAGCATCTTATTTATAATAAATCAGAGCCAAATTTTCATTTGTAATTCAATTTCCTTAATACATTCACCTTGTGTAACTGAGAAATCAATACCATTGGACGGATGTATTGTTTGTGCTGCTCTACTTTAAAGGTCTAGTCCTAATTCAAGCAACTATAAAAATTAACATTTTTCAGTAATTTTAGGATAGATAAGATTTCTCTGTATCCTTAAATATACTAACATGCTTTTGGCAACAGAATAGTTTGATACATTGCTGCTATGTGACAAACCCAATACTGAATACTTATTAATAATCCTGTTAATGGTTCATCTAATGTAAGGGAAATGACAAATAAATTGTGGCTTTAACCCACTGCTGAGCTTCCAATTACTATTTTTCCCCCTATCTGCTTGCAATAGATCATTTTTTTAATATGACTGAAATGTTCTAACAATCAAGGGTTAGGATCCTAACAGCGTGAAGTCCTCATTACGTGATTTCTGTGCTACAGCAAAATAACGATTGTGAAGCAAGATGTTCTCCATGTTACACTTACAGAATATCTCATAAGATTACCCATTTACCAGCTTCTGGTTATGGATTCAATTACTTCATGCCTCAGGTTTGTGGATGTTTGAATCGTGTCATGCATCTGTCTTGAGCTGCACTGTAGAAAGCATTCAAAGTGAATAAATTACAGGTGATGTTCCCCAGAAGCACTCTGAGGTTTTTGCTTTCTCCCAAGCCACTCAAGGCCGTGTCTTTTAAAAGTTTAATGAAGGTTTTATAAACCATTGAAAAGCCCACTAGAATGTCATGACCTTCTTTCACTTTCTGATTCTGCACAAAAATCTACGTTTTCCACAATTAACAGGGAGAAGAATATTACACTTGAGAGACAGCATTTAAACAGTATGTTACAGGCCCAAATATATATTAAACAGGACTGAAGAGGTAAATAAACAATATTGCAGATGGCTATGCGTATCTCATAACGAGAGATTTTATTTTTCCAAACGATAGGTCTTTGTATCAGATTAATACAGTTTGCCTCCTTCAGTATGCAGTATAAAACTGGCAAGGAGATGAAATCATCAATACTTAATTATTCACAAGTGACTATGTACAGCTGCTGTATATCTACTATTTCTTATCCTAAGCATATAGTAGGGGAAAATTCAGGGTGTCCAACTGTACTTTATCTGACCTATTGCCCAATCCTTTTTCTTCCTGATACTATCGGGTAAAATTAAGGCATACATTAATGTAAGGCTGACCAAATGTTTTTTAGAAAAGCCTGTTTTTCAAGAGGAAGGGATCCCACTGAGCTGACAGTGTAAGAAAACTTGCAAATGGCAAACAATCATTGATGGGTGATCTAAAGTAATTACCAAGTTTGAAACTCAAACAGCGTACAAAGCATACCACAGTTATAGCTCAATTATTGATTGTGCTTTTATGAGAATTTTAGCATTAGCTATTGCTTGTTTACTCTCTGGTGCCCTAGAGAATGCAGTAAGATGCTTTCTTGAAAATGCAATAACGAATTCATTTGGAGCAGGGTCTTGCTCTTTTTCTTCCTGTTTGTTAGGGTATTTTTGTTTGTTTTTTGTTGTTTTCCCTTCGTTCTTTCACAGCTTTACCCAGTAGAATTTCAGAGCAAATGAGGTAGTTAGGCTACCGATACAATCCCAGCTGTCCTTAATACCTGGTGAACTCTTAGACGCTGTGTAGCCGTATGTCGTGCTCCCAGCTCACACTTTGCCTTGCATTCTACAGGGCAGATCAACAGTGCCAAGGCAACTACAGCATCAAATATTTTTACCCTCTCACAAGTACTCTGAAACAACTTGAGGGAAAAAATTAGATTATTCTGACACGATGGAAGAAATTATGCACAGTAAATTCTTAACTATTTCAGGAATTTGGCTGACTGTAGCAGACTGCAAAGTATTCAGTCTTCCAGAACCTAAAGGGGCCCATGAGAAATCTGGAGAGGGACATTTTACAAGGGCATGTAGGGATAGGACAAGGCGGAATGGCTTTAAACTAACAGAGGGGAGATTTACATTAGATATTTATGAAGAGGCTCTTCCCTGTGAAGGTGATGAGACACTGGCACCAGTGAAGGTTTGACCGGAGATGCTGTGGCTGCCTCATCCCTGGCAGTGTTCAAGGCCAGGCTGGAAAGGGCTTTGAGCAACCTGGTCTAGTGGAAGGTGCCCCTGCCTGTGGCAGGGGGTTGGAACTATATGATCTTTAAGGTCCCTTCCAACCCAAACCATTCTGTGATTCTATGATTCCCTCATGTCTCAGACAGGGAAGCCCTGTAATTCTGGACCATGCTTGTTCCATGGAGCCATGGAGTGCCAGGATCAGACAATATGCATGGATGGCATTAAGAAGCCTTTTATTCTATAAAACTAGGTTTCCACACCTTACAAAAGAGTGGTTGTTTTCCCAGAGGCTGATGATTTTTTGAATGTAGGTACATTGTTTTGATGCTTTCGCTGCATGTGAAATGTTCACCTGGTGGGTATGAAGTGGGAAATACTAAAACACCTGAGGAATATCTAAGCAATAGGCACAGCTCGCTTGCTTTCAAGGTATTTAACTCATTGACAAAAAAACCCCCTTAAGTAAATTTATGGCTTTCTCAGCTCCTGACAGCAGACTATAGGTCAACGGGAACTAGTACTCAGGTGTTAGCCTTGCAATTAGACACTTAAGTGTGGGGTTTAACAAAGACATGATAGTGACATTTTTATGAATTCTTTTCCCCCTAACTAACTGCTTTATTTTGGTAGCTTTCCAAGTGTGATTTTTTTCCTGACCTGATTTGCAGGATCACTCAGAGACCTAAAAGTTGCAGTTTCATGTACCATTAATTCTTTATAACCTTGGTGTTTATCTCATCCCTTGATACTGTTTCAATATTTAGTTTTAACAAAAGGTTAAGGTTTTTAAGGACAGTTGTATAAGTCAGTGTGGATGTTAATTTAATAAAGACAAGTCACTACTTGAGTCATGCTCCTCAGTCTTTCCTTCTATATCCAAGTCAGTGATTTCCTGTAGGTTTTTACAGTTACCCTACAAAACTGAGTACAGAAAAGAATCATTGCTGTGGAAACCTACGAAAGAGTTTGGAAAATGATGGAATTCCCTTAAAACACTACAGGATAGCAACTAACTTAATTGCTTTTATACTTCATTGAGATACTTTTTGTTTCTTCCACACTACAGGAATATAATTACATAATAAATGGTAAAATATCTGTTTTGCTGAAGCCATGATGCTTACTTCACTGGCACCAGATTTTTATCTACCATGCTTAAAACTGGCTCATGTAAATAGAACTGGCTGTCGTTCTACAGACATACCTAAATGTGAAGAAGTCTGACTATATGAGATATGCCTGGCTGCTGAGCCGAGAATTATAGGTCAAACTACATTGTGCACCTAACTAATATGTCAAAAAGAAACCAAAAAGTTCAAATAAATGGACCATTTATTGCAAGATGATCAAAAGGCAGAATCTTGAAGCCTAACCTTTACAAAATCCCAGCTTGCTTTAATAGTTCTGTATCTTCTAGAAAGAAACCTTGGGATTTCCATTCATATGCTTCGCCAGAGGTTGGCTCTTTTGTAATCTCTATCTAATTCTTAAATAGGAAAGGCATTATTTGCTTTTGTGGATGCACCTAAATGGATGCTTCCTGGAGTGACTTTTATAGACTGAGGTATCTATCATACCTCTATCTAACATATCTTTAGTGTTGTGTAACACTTTGTAGTGTGAAGCATGTGAAGTTGCACAGTGAACATTGCATTTTTATTGTCATATACTGATAGCTTTTCAGCAATCTCTTTGCATCTTGTAAATATTTGCAGCTATTTCTGTTTAAAAATAATCTTATATTTAGGTACTCATAAGGCTCTAAATTGCGTAATGCTCAGAGTGCTTTGCAGAGCTGTTACCATAAATATACAGAAACATTTTTCTCATCAACGGAGAAATCCACTGGGCATGTGTGTATATATGTGAGTTTTCTAACTGCAGAAACATAACATGTACCCACAGGGTAGAAAAGGACTGATCAAGACTCTTGAACTGTTGCCCTTGCATGTTTTGTTCTCCAGCTGAACATGCTATTAAACCAATCCAAGCATACCAGGGAACAAAATTTGATGAGACCTATTGAACGCAGAATTTTCACAATGGAACTGCACAAATTTATTTAGCACAAGCATCTCTTTAACTATTAAACTCTGAATAATGGTGTGGCCTCTGCTGTAACATTTGCACCTACAGAATGTGATTGATAAAATCAGGAATATTAACTGGAATGCAAAATATAACAGGAGTGTGTCTGCCTGAATCCAGCCTTTGCTTCAGCTTTCCTGAATGGTTTGGTGGCAGAATGTGGCAGCTGAGAAGTAACTCTCTCAGCTGAGAAGGGTATGGTAATGCTGTGCAGAGACTCTGGAGGGGTCTGCCATGGATAAGCCTTGGTAGAGTCACTTCACTGGGCTTGGTGTTAGTCACAGAAAGTGATATTATTAAACACAAGGGAGTGACAGAATTCTTACCAAACAGCTGCAGCTGATTCTGTGGTATGTTCAAAATGGTGGAGGGGAGAAAGAAAGGTGCTTATTTGTGGCACTTTATTTGTTATAACATCAAGGAGGCTTTTAACGATTTTTTTGGTGTGTGGTGCTCCAAGTGGAAGCAGAGGGACAGCCAGTTTTGTGCTGCCTAGAGGATGGATAAGCAGCACTTTAGGCTTCAATGGACTACCTATACGTATGAAGCAATACATACATCTATGAGCAAAGATGGTTACTGTTTCAGTAAACAGGGGAGGTGATTCTGCCCCTCTAATCTGGTGAGACCCCACCTGGAGAAATGCATACAGCTCTGGAGTCCTCAGCACAGGAAAGATACGGACCTCTTGGATTGGGTCCAGAGGAGAGCCACAGAAATTGTCAGAGGGATGAAATACCTCTTGTAGAGGAATGGCTGAGAGAGTTGGGGTTGTTCAGCTTGAAGAAGAGAAGGCTCCAGGGAGACCTTATTGTAGTCTTTCGGTGCTTATGGGGGCTTATAAGAAAGATGGGGATAGACTTTTTAGTAGAGCCTGTTATGATAGGACAAGGGAAAATGGTTATAAACTAAAAGAGCTTAGAGTCAGGCTAGATAGAAGGAAGAATTTTTTTATGATGAGGGTGCTGAGGCGCTGGCACAGGCCGCCCAAAGAAGCTGTGGCTGCCCCATCCCTGGCAGTGTTCAGAGCCAGGCTGGACAGGGCTCTGAGTGACCTGGTCTAGTGGAAGGTGTTGCTGCTTATTGCAGGGGTTTGGACTAGATGACCTTTAAAGGTCCCTTCCAACCCATTCTATGATTCTAAGAAAAACAGCAAAAGCATCAAAGCCTCAGACAGGCAATGTGAACGCTGCAGCAAGTCACAGATGTCCTGAAGAGCCACCCAATTATCAGAATTCCTGACTATTGAATACTGGCAGGCAGGTGTGGAGAAAGTCTTTTTCAGATATATTGTAGACACAAACCTAATCACTACTAGTCCTTAGGCTTTTATATTACAGTTACTCTGTAGAAGCATTTGCTAAAATTTCTCTTGCAATTTTATAGGTTACATACACACATACAGTTCTCTGGAAAATGGGAAGTTTTCAGTTAATTCTTTGTGTTTAATGTTTGAGCAGAATGCAAGTATATTAACAATGGAAGGCTCTGGTTTGGATGTGTTATGCTGTTCCTTCTGATAAGCCAGGTTTTTCACCTGGGCTCTCTGCCGTGGCTGGAGACACCAGGATGGCAGATGCAGTCTAAGCTGCTGCAGAATCATGGCTGGAGGAGCGTGAGATGTCTGAGGGTTGACTCTGGTCAGGCCCCATGACTTCACTCCTAACCCGGAATTTTAGCTTTAGGTAGATACACTTGGTTAAGAATTTTGTTTCCCTGCGAATCTGTTACAGTTTTTCTCAGAATTCTTTCCCTCCCTGGCCTTTGAAGATAGTGAATTTTTTACCTCACAGTATTTGTGTAAATAGCTTTTTAGGAAAATTTTTTTAGACTTTTATCTTATGATCTACAGCATGGAGAAAGGCAAAAAAACCCCTAAAATAATTATAAAAATTGAAAAAAACTCAAGTCTTCAGGTTAATGTTAAATTTTCTTGGCCAAAAGAAGCATTGCAGGATTTCTTCAGTGACACCATGCTTTTTCGGGGAATGCAGAAACCCATCAAAAGCTTCCACATGGCAGGTGACTGGGCAGTTCTGCTAATTGTAACAATGCTTTCTCTGCTATAAATGCCTGGATGAAGCTGAAGCCATTTAAATGATTTCTTTTAGGCCACTGAACCTGCTTTTGATGATAATAACTTTTTGGTTGCTACATCCCTATTCTGGATTCAGAGCAGTGACCTGTAGATGAAAGGCTCCATATCCCATTGCAGTCCCCTGAGTTAGTCAGTCTTGGCCTGTTTTTCTTCTCTGCAAGCAGCCGCTTCTGCCTCTGGAGATACTGTCTGAAACAGGCAGCAATGAAATCATTCTGTGGCTCATATTTCCACTTGGGTTCAGTGATCAGGATCACAACAGAAATGTGTGAACTGAAAGGGTCTTTTTTCTTAAATGTTCTCTGTGATATGAATGTTATAAAAACACTGTGTATTCCAATTAAACTTAAACAGCAGCTTTAGCAGGGAGCAACTGCTGTGCACTCACAGGATAAATCAGCTTTCCTACTGAGCTCCATGGCATAGTTAAACTATTTCTTCAAACCCCATAAAAAACATATGCATTTTCTTTCTGTCTATCTTGCTTAATCCTTCTTACATAGTTCTTATTTCTCATGGATATAAATGACTATGGCTCCATGTGGGGCCAAAATCCTTTTAATTTCAGAAAGTCTTAAACAGTAGTATCATGTCTGCACCATCTTTTGCAGGCAGATGATGGAGCAAGCTGGGCTTATCAGCTTTGAGGTTCAGTTCTACTTCAGATCCCCTGTGGGATGTTGTGCAAGTCATTCCTTCCTGCAAATGGGAATAATGATTCTTCTGCTGTTTGGCTTTTTTTCTGCCTCAGATGGAAAGTCTTTGGGACAGAAATACTTTTTAGAGCTGCTTAACCCATACTAACTCCACTGAGTCCTAAACTGGATTCCAACTGGGGAGGGCTATCATGCAGCTGAACCGAATCTGGTTCATTGTAACCATTTTTATTGTTTCTATCCAAGCTATAACTGCATCTGAGCCCATGGAATTTGGCTTCTATATGAGCAGACAAAGCTCCATTTTGAGTACCTGAGTATATAGAAAAATGTACAAAGATAAGCCTCTAGTGAAAAACACACTATATACAAGCCATGATCAGTGGTAGCTCTGTTAGCCACATTCTAAGACAAAAGATGTATTTCACACTCAGCAGAGCAATCCAGTGCTGCTATTTCTCCTGTGGTGCAACAACAAAATGCACTTTTCTCTTGTCCAGCTACAAATACATGCATTGCCCTTGGTTATGTTGCTTTTTGCCTCTTGCTACTGTACTGTGGGTAGAAATGACCTTAGCAAGACATACTAAAAACTGACACTGGCTTGTGTGGTGCTTTGGCCATTAGTACCATCATAGCTAAAAGGCTCAGACAGCCAACAGTGCCCTTCTGTGGTCTCCAACCTGACCAAAATGAGAATAGATTTAATTAAGCTATTATGGAAGTAGCACTGCATGATGATTTACCCTGAGTGAGAGCCAGTGTCCCATTTGTCTGAGATTAATATAACTTTGTATGTTTGAAAGGCTGTAGTTCTCTATGTTAAACGTAACAACTGAAATTTCACACCCACAAGCCTAGCTATTCCAGGCATAAAATGAAAACCAACTCTGTATTTACGTGGATCATTTCTGTTCGAATCACTTTATGGCTACATGAAAGAAAGTCTGATGAAATGAATTATAGATATAAAAAATAGCAAGAGTAACATGCATTTCAGATTTTTGTATTGTATAAGGGAGTCTTGGGAGTTCAGCTTGACAAAAAAATTTGTTTTTTCTTTTTTCTCTTTTTTTTGGTGCCTTTTTTTTTGCCTGCTTGATTTTTTTTTTTTTAAATCTTCCCATTGCCTATGAAATTGAGATGAGGACAAAGAAAGATGTTAAAAACTCATTTTCCTGTCTTAGAATAAGAAGGATTGTGAGGCAGCAGGATAACCTGCGCATTGCGAAAGTGGGTAGCAATCAATAATAATGAAATTTTAAAAGTACGTCATTTTATAAAATAGATCAGTGGGACAGTAATTTAGAGGATGTGTATGCAGCTTTGCCATAGGATGAAAAGTTCTGAAGGATCCATTAGCTAACATGAATTGCCAGCACGCAAGTACAAGAAATCGACAGTGTTGCCATGAATGGAAAGAGGAAGCTCCTAAAGTGCTACCACCTAAGAGGAATAGTGATGCACTTTGGAAAATGGCCATCGTCTGGTATATATTTTTTTCACATATCCCTTATTTATTAGCTTTACAGACAGTCATGATGGCTTCACCTGAAGTAGTAACAACTCAGAAAAATTCTGCCTTCCCAAGAAACACAGGAAATTAAATGTGCATAAAAGCTTTCTAAAGTCTATTTAGAGTAAGAGTCAATATTATACAATTAAAAACATTTTCATTTCATGTCATAAGTGATGAAGTTAGAAGCAGCAGTGTCTTTGAATTGGTGATTAAGTCAGTGTTATATTTTTCTCCACATTTCATATACTCTTGATAAAATTGGTGATTGTTTAAAGAAAAGATAGATTTGCATCTACCATAAACACAAAGAAAAGGTTCCTGAAGATTTTGTATGAGTGCAATTTGCCAGTTATCCTTAACGTAGAATTACTCTATTGCTATATAGCTATGAGTCTGTGTTGTATTTTGTGGAAATAACAGGGAAAAGGGAACAAAGCCAACATGATACAAAACTCTGAAAGCAAACAAGCACTGTGGTATGATTAATGTTTAAAGGAGAACGGTTGGATAATGGTGTTGAGCTGATTATAAGCATGTCTAAGGAAGTAATTTTTCTTTTTAAAGTATGCATCACCTTGGATTTGAAATGTGATTTGTTTTATTTTTCAGTGATATCTTGCTTATTAAACAAAGAGCTCTTTTGAAAGGAAGAAATCCTTGAAAAAATATTTCGAGTTGGTTTATTGAAATCCATTTAAGTACTGATGATTTTTTGTTTTTATTAGAAATGTATGAAGTCAAAAATCCCAAGCCACATTTCAGATTTAAATTCCCAAAGTAAACTTGTCCTTATTTGACTGAAAAGAAAATACAGTCTTCAGAACCAGCTGTTGCTGCCTTTCAGACATGCTTATCCTTGAGCAGATGTAAGCAATTTCTCTGGAGTTTGATACTAAGTCCTTTCAGTCCCAAAGTTCTTGGTAGTGGTTCATTAGGTGATCATGTTGGATACAGCTCCAGATACACTTCATTATTTCTGACTTTTGAAGAGGTAAGCTTTTGCAGGGAACTTTGATATTCTTGTTTTAAT
>NW_009926099.1:117245-121594 GCF_000696875.1 Nestor notabilis | reverse complement strand
GCTCTTAGCTGTTTGTTTCTGGCGTACTAGGACTTCAAGACACAGTCAAAAGATGTGTCTCTCTCCAGGCCTTACTGTCTAAGAGGAAACTTGGAGACAGTGGAAACAGTGAAAGGCTGGAAAACATTCACTTCAGTACTTTTTGTTCCCAAACTAAAAGAGAAATTAATTCATGATAAAGCTTGACAGTGTTTCTAAAGCTTGAGCTATGCTGTTTAAGGCTTATGTATTCAATTGTCTTCTACTATAAGATCTCCAGAAATACTCTGTGAAATAGAAGCAGTCAGCTGGCAGATGCAGTGTCAGTCCAGTTTCATGGATAGCTGTCTGTATAGCAGGAGGTCACAACGGGATGAAATGAAAAAGACATCCCAAGCTGGTTTCCTGTTTCCTTTGAAGTATAACACATCCTGCAGGTGTCAAAACTACACAAAACATCCTCAGAAAGTGGAGATGATGTCTAAAATGCTTCTGGTTTTGAGAATTAAAATACCATAATTAACAGTGGATGTTTAATCACAGGCTGATATTACTGACTATACACTTCTTGGGTCCGTTTCTTAATAGGAAAAAGTAGTAATTTTTAAAGGTTTAAGCATTAAATTGTTTTCATTTGATATATTCATTGCATTTGCTCTAATTATGAATTGAACTGTGCTGGATGTAAAAATAGGATAAAACGCCTTTTGTAAAAATAATGATATTTGCTTTAATTAATCTGATTTAACAAAAGGTTTTCTCAGCGATTAGATAGCATTCTTTTTAATAACTTGAGTAAGGACAGTTGGTTTTACTAAATAAAGTATGATTACTAGTTGTTCCATATCTCTCTTTTAAACGAGTACTATATTTCCCTGGTTTAGGAGCAATTGCAAGAACAAGGATTGCAAAGTCACACAATTCAAGTGCCAAATGTGGATGCTTTGGCATATTTGAAATAATTAGAGTGAAGAGAGAGCTTCCTGCTTAGAGAGACTGTCATTTTTGTGAAATTATGTGAATATTGTTTGAGGATAAGCAACACAGTTTTATAAATTCAGAATGTTTCTTTCAAATTTTTTTGCACAAATCATCATTACTATTGAAATGAAGAATTATTTGTATTGGGGAAAATTTAAACATTATGTTTAAGACTAAGAAGGACATTTTCATATCTACTAATTTTGTCTGAAGTTTTCCTGTCAAAACAGGCACAGTTTTGCAAAGTGTTTCTATTCTCACTAAGTATTATTTTCCCAAAGTTTTAGTCAATAATTCATATTGAAATAGCTGGTGTGAGCTGTACTAGAAAAAGTTTGTCTGGGTAGACTGTGTAGGAGTGGTGGTAATTGTGTTTGAATAATTGATAAAATATAATTTTATTTTCATTCCCCTGCTTCTGCTGGTTGCAAATACATTGTGCTATAGGCACAGTGATTTTGGCCTTAATCTTTTTTTTTTTTTAAGTTAAAATACAATATATACCTCCATGTCTAACATTACAATAAATTTCAATATCAGCATTAACTGTTGAATTCCATTACATAGCATTATGACCATAGCTCAGTTAAGGGTCTCACAGTATTTACCATTCAGTCATTGCTAACTTGCAGCGTTCAAATCTTTGCTTTCTGTTGGATGGTCAGAGTCTGAATTACATCAGGGTTATGGTCACATTTATGATTATTAAATGCTAAATTGTGAATTACTTTTCGTAGCTATAACACTGTGTGTTTTACCTATAAATTTAGAGTTTATCCTAGAGATTTTGGAGCAAATAAAGGCTTTGTTAAGTATTTCTTAAGAATTTTCTTTACTATTCACAGTGCAAAATAGCTTTGTATGAGATTTACCTTTTAGTACCTTTCCTTGCCATTAGTATACCAGATCATATTTATAGGCTGGCTGCTGCTTTCCTGCTCCGACTCTTAGATTTTTAGGTGGAGCATCTTAGATCTGAACTTCAATTTATGTCTTTCATTGAAGTTGGCAAGAACTGTAGTTCAGAAAGATATTTAACTCCCTATAGAAGAGGGCTCTACCCAGGCAAATTCATGAAATAAAAATGAAGTGCAGATTCAGCAAGCCATTTAAGTTGTTAGCTTCCCATTGACTCTGTTTCTCTAATATTTTTTTCTCTTTTTCTAAGTGTTTGAATTATGTAGGGCTGTGTCAATACCATGTACTAATAAGCATGTTGGGCTTTCGGTCAAAAGTAAAAAATCAGGTAGGATTCTCTGTGCAATACTTACTCATAGTGCTTGTCATTGCAAGTACCAAGTCTTGGAATTTGTATGTAGAGACAGTTCTTGAAGACAGACTCTTTCTTTTTAAATTTAAAACCTCCTTAGTTTTGATAACTGTAAAGAAAGTATTTCTGCTCTATTGGTTTCAAGGAATCTTCCACAGTTGGACGGGCCTTTGAGCAACCTGGTGTAGCAGAAGGTTTTCCTGCCCATGGCAGGGGGTTGGAACTGGATGAGCTTTAAGGTCCCTTCCAACCCAAACCAGTCTGTGATTCTATGATTAATTCATTTATAATGACCATATTTACCAGGTCACTGTAATCTTTATTAACAAATAGTCACTGCAAGACAACCTTGGTGTATTGGATCTCAAAAAGTGCCTGCTATTAAATATCTATTGCAAGGGTAGACGTCCTTTCATTAAAGCACAGAGTAAAAGAGAACATTTTGCTAGTATTCAGAAGAAACATTCATAATAGGTTGGCATTCTCCAGTTTTGGAGTCAACAAGAAGGGAAAAGAATCCTGTTTAACTCAAGGTCACAGAATAGAACCTATTAAGAAGGACTGAGTTTCTAAAGTGCAATGCCAAACCATTTATGCTTTTTAAATGCATGAAGTTTGAAAGGTAGAATGGTCTAATGTGTTTTGCAGTTGCCATTAATATGCATTATCGCTGAAAAATAGTTTAGCTTATTCTTTTTTTCATTAGTAAAGCTATAAATGGGTGAGCTGTGAGAGGCTGAAAATATAACTTCTGAAACAAATGTCAGAATATCATATCAATTTAAACTTTTGAGTACCTCTCTTCAGACTGTGCACCAGTTCTTGCTTTTCAGACACTCAGGCCCTTGTCCCTGTAGTTACTCTTTCGGAAATGTTGGGAATTTTAATGTGCTGTGGGTCACATAAGCTTCAGAGTCCATTAAAATAGTTAGAACACAGGCTAGCAGTTGGATTTAGAGGCTTTCTATTTTACATTTATATCTCCTGATTTATATGGTTTCATGACTGAATCTTCAACCTTTGTAGATGCTAAAACAACACAGGCAAAACTATTAGCACTGGACTGGCTTATGAGTGATTGGGATGGTTAAGTCTGGAGGAAGACAACGGTTCATCTTGGTAAGATATAAGGCAGAGGGAGAAGAATCAAGAAAATGACATATATTTTATTTTATTTATTTATTTGTTTTAATTAAGCCTGCTGGATAAGGGCATACTAGTTAGATGTTTGCTAAGCAGTTCTGACTGGTGTCATGCTATTAGAATTGGTAGTTGCACATGCTGGGTATTACTGGGGGTACTAAATTCCTGTAAATCGAAGGCAGCATAGCATGACAGCCTGGTCTCAACCAGGGCAATTCTTTCGTGGTGCTGACCTGGGGTAGCTGGAGCCCGCAATGCTGAGCTGGGGTTGGCAGGAGAGGCACCTGCCCTTCCCTTGCATGGAGTGAGGATTTGCTCTCAGGATATGCAGTAAGGATCCTGTGGATGCAGGGCTCAAGCAGAACCTCTGATCTCTGTTAAGTATTTTCTGTTAAGTATATTGCTGCCAGTTCTCTAGATGCATGTGACTTGGGCAGGGTCAAGTTGCTTCTTGAAGCTATCACTTTCTTGGCACTGACAGAAGACCAGCAAATGTTTCAGCAATGTCTGCAGGGCAGTGAAGGCAATCCAATATATGTTTTTATAACATTTTGCTATTTTGCAGTGTAGAGCCTTTTTTACTTAAACAGTAGGTGACAAATTCAGGAGCTGGAGTTCAGCAGTGATGAGACAGATCATGTAATTTCTTTTGTGTGACTGTTCACACATTTATTTGGAAAAATATAAATATAGTTGATGTAAATGTATATTCTTTATCCTTCACACTGTTACTTTGTCTTCTTTCATTATACGTTGGGTATGGATTTTGTGCTTTTACTTCTGATCCAAACTGTGTTATAAATAATTCCACCTACTTATCTGTCCAGGAGTGAATAAACAGCATCCTGACATCAATAGACCAACATCATTTGGATTTTAGTGGGAAATACAGATCTGAAGGTCATTGGTGGAAATATTAATGTTGGGTTATCTGAAAACTGACAGTACTTTGCAAGTCTGCTTAGAGATCTGAAAT
>NW_009926099.1:105440-117214 GCF_000696875.1 Nestor notabilis | reverse complement strand
GGATGGATTACTTGTCAGAACTTTGAAAGTATATGAAAATGTAATTCATCATGGGATTTTTCAGCTCAGTGTATTTGCCAGTAGAAATCTTTGTGTGTATGTGTGTGGTATGAATAATTTGCCAACATTCAAATCTGTAGGAGGTAGAGAGAATTAAGGTTTTGTCATGGTACTTCCTTCTGCATTGTGATCTGACCTACTTGGCCACTTTCAGTTGTATGTTAGTCTTGTTCTGGCTTAAAAAGAAAAAAAAGGATAAGAACATCATTTTTTTTTTACCTACCCTATTCTGTCTAAGCCTTCCTCTCAAAATACATCCCTGACAACTGTCCCATTTCTCATGCTTTGAAAAGAAGGTGGTTATGGCTTCCCAGCCACAGTCTGTGCAATTTGAAATACAAAGATATTGCTCTATCAAATGTTGAAAGAAATATTCCTTTTCAAGAAGCAGAAGAAATTGTCTGGCTGGGATTAAACAAGGGCAGGAAGTGAAGCATTTGTTTGTTTTATGAAGCCTGGCAAATTTTGATAATGAGTCCTTTAAAACATATGATATTGAAGCTTTTCTAATTCCAGACACATAAGAAATAATAGTTACATATTTCAGCTTCAGAGACAAAAGTAGCCCTTTATCACCCGATTTAACAATCTTCTTAGTAAAATGTCTTAGAAGAACATGAAGCATTATTTAAATAAAAAAGCCCCATCTTTGAATAGCAGGATTTTTTTAATTGCCATAATCAAAGTCCAAACACATTTTCCTGCCTGCTTTAAATAGATTCTCTTAATGACAGGTTTTTCCTTAATGAGGAGGAGAACAAAGGGAACAACTCTGAGGGTGTCAGTGTTACTTCAGTATGACAAAAGTTCTGATTTTTGACAGCACCCTCTAGGAAAATGGGAAAACTGGAAATGGTTTAATTAATGTGTAACTATGAGTTGCTGGTTTGCATTTTAAAATATAAATATTTTTTATATTAGCATCTGGATATATGTTTTAAATAGCAAGAAAAACACACAATGAATTCATTTATTGGATCATATAATGTAGATCACATAATGAGTTCATTTATACTTCTTTTTGATAAATAATATAAAATATCTTTTAAAATCGAGCATTCTTGTTGAGTTTACTAATCTGTGAATTTTTGAGTGGTAAATAGCCTAGAATAATTGCACAGTTCATGGAGTTTTGGAAATAAGTCTTGATCTGTGCTTTGAGGAGATCTCTAACAATTGGTTAAATTGGTTGTTAAACAACAGCAGTTACTTGAATTCATGTGATCAAGTCAACTGATGTTTAATCAGACTTAATAGGAAAGGAGAAGACAATCCCACACTTACTGGTGATCAGATCTTCTACAACTGAACAAACCTCAAAAATGCTTCCTATGTGTCCTTGTAGGGAGCATTGTAGTTTTCAGTGTAAGAAAGAGATGACACTGGTTCTAATAACATCTAGGCAATAATTCAGGTAAAATACAAAATTTTACAGGGGGGATAGAAATCTGCTTTTAATGTCTGCTTTTAGTATTGGATCTCAAAGCAACTTTAGTTAGTCCATTTATTTTCTAAGGAATCATACTTGTTTTCAGAAGTTGGTGGGTTCTGTAAGGTTTAAAAGGAGTGAATCCTGATGCTACTAAGAAAATTCTAGATACCTTTGTGGTGTGATAAAAGCAGCGTAGAGGCATAGCATTGCAGATCTGGCTGCTGGATGCTGGTGGGTGTCCTGAGCTTGAGCCATTGCCTGGTCTGCAGGGTGTCACAGTAATCCTGGGAGCTGCAATATACTTTTCCAGCTTAATGTCACTATTCCTGTTGTAGCTTCCTCCTAAATTCCCTACAGCTTAAAAGTACCCAGGTGTTGGGTGAGACAAAGGACATCAAGGTGGAGCTGGGAATGACGGGTCAGCAAGAGGAATTGGGGGGTCACAATCTTGATTGCTTGAGCAGTTGCTCTGGAATCTGGAAATTGATGCCGTGCCCAAGAGACGGGGCACTGGTGTTTTCAGACACAAAGGAATGTTTGCACTCCTATAAGCTTTTTGCTATTCTGTCAAATTATACTTACTTTTACAGCCACAGAATGCTCCAAGAATAGTTATATTTTTAAGATAATTAATGTGATAGAGTACTGAGACTGTTGGTACCAGTTTAATTGCAGAGGAAATGGCCACAAGTTTGTGAATGGCAGGAATTCTTTTGTTTTCTTTTGCTGTCAGTAAAGCTATGAATTGAAAAAATATATGGATAGAATCATGGCTGTTATCTGAAATGTGAGTCACAGGGCTGGGGAACATCTCCCTCCAGTCTACCCCTCCAGTGACATCTGCTTGAAAGGTTACTGTGCAGAAGCAGTTTTATAAGAATTTCCTTCCTAATGCTCCCTTTTCTCTCTGAAGCACCTGGTGCAAGAAAGAAACAGAATATGAAACTGGATTCATTATTAAAACAAGAGATTATAATTTCCACATCATTCTCTCTATTCCCCCTTCCTACTGTTTGATAATAATCTAGCCTGATAATGAAATTCATGAGTCCGCAACAACAAAGGAGCTCATGGAAGAGAACAGGGGCTTGTCAGATGGTATAGATTTGCATACTAATGAAGATTATAATGTTATTACTATTACAAAAACACAGTAATATCCAAATGCTATTGAAATGGGGATTGATAGATCATGATTAATCTCCAAGAAAAAATTGAAGAATGTGTTTTACAATATAGCTACATCTTGCAACTGCAGAAGGCAGAAGTAAACCCAGTTCTTGTAACTGAATTATTTTGATTTGTGTGTCATTTCAATAAGGTTAATAAATGTAGACTTGCAATATGTTTTATTGTCTCACTTTATTGGAAAAAAAAAAGATTCAGAACTTCAATTTTCTTTAAAGCAACAAAGGCTGATCATAAAAAGTACAGTGGCTTGGAGTTCATAGGACTCAGGTTCAGAAGAACATCATGCTTTTGACTTCCAAGTATGAGGTTAAGAGAGCAAGCTTATCCATTATTGGGGTTCATTCCTGTTTTTCCGAAAGGATTCTTGATTTAACTTTGGACAACCTTATGGTAATTCCCTTCATTTGCTTGTTGAGTAATATAGGTTCATAGACTGCACTGAGATCAGGAAAAGAAGGGCAAAACAAAACTAAAGCTTCAACAGCTCATGTGGTAGGGTTTCCAGTTTCCATGTCCTAGTTTTGGGCTTTGTTTTGCTCAAAAAAGAGCACTTGACATTTGCCAAGTCTCACGTCAAATAGCAATATGAGCAGCAGTTTTCTGGGCTTGACTACCTTGTCTTTCTGCTTCGGATGATCATCATGCCCGTGCAGAGAGAGACACAGGATGCTCTCGGAGCAGCCTGGTGGTGTCTTTATGCTGTGTAAGCAGAAAGGCATCCTACAGTGCAGCACAGTAGATACCCTTACTTCCAGTAGATTTGCCTTTCAATTAAAGTATGGGACAGCGAGGCTACCCTTGTTACATGCAGCACTATGATTTTCCAGCATATGATCTGCTGGAGTGCAGCAAACTGAAAGTGTGTGTTTGTGAGGAAGATGAGGAGGGTCAGGTTCTCACAATGTTTGGCTGATGTGGGAGGCTTGTTTCAGAGCTCCAACAACACAAGGAATTAATTCAGTGTAAGAGGAACTTCTGTTAGTCAACAAGAGAGTTACAAAAAAAAGCTACAGTATCTCATTGTATGGGTGTGATTGAATGTGGTGATATGTTTGGGAAGATTCAGTGACTCTTAGGGATCATGACACACTTGAATGAAATTTAGTTTGTCAGTGTTTGTAAGCCTAACAAAGCAATTCGTGCTTTTCTGTTTCACTGTGTAACTTATCAGGGTCATTTTGCCCCAGTTAAAGTAGTCAAAACCTTAAATCTAAGTCAAGAACAATGCTTTGACAATGAAGCCGGATAAGGACAAATTGCACCCCACAGACAGACAGATTGGTGCAGTTTTGACTTGGTCAGTGTGAGAGTGGGACACAGTAGTGTGCCCTCAGGAGGTCTGCAAACTGCAGGTGCTATAAAGCCCAGCAGCGCACCTTGCTGCTCTAAAGGCTTTGTGCATATTTGCGACGTGCCTAAAGGAAATGTGGGATACGGGCAGACATTTTGTGCTCTGCTGCTGGTGAGCCTGTTGCAGGGCTGTAAGATGGAAATAGAGGAGCCAGGAAGGGGAGGTGGTGGATGCTGAATATCAGCAGAGGACTCTGCTGTTCCCCTCCACAGCCTGGGGGAGCATCCCAGCCCACAGACAGCTTCCTCGGGCTCTGTGCAGGGAGCAAGGATGGGTCTGTCACACAAATGCTACTGTAAAGAGAGCCATGGGTTCCTGCTCAAATATTTTTAAGTGTCTCTGTCTATAAAATTTTGCCTTAGACAAATATTTCTTTCACATTGAATTTTAAATAATAAAAGAGTTTAATGTGTTTCACTTTAGAAACAGCATCATTATTTTTAGGGATTGTGAAATAAGTGTTTTCATAATATTGTGCTATGCTTAGTAACCTTCTTAAGAGCTTGAAAGGTTTCCAGTATCCCTTTCCTCTTTCTCACTGTAACAAAAGGTTTTCACTTCACTGTTAATGTAGATTAATAAATCTACATTAAATAAAACACATAGGAAAGTGACAGTTTTGACAGCCTAAATTGTACTCATTTGTGATGTCTTCTTTCAGAGGCATTGATGAGTGAGCAACAGTTCCTTGTAGTGCTGTTCTATCTGATCAAAAGCATTTTAAATTTGAGAGAACTAATACAGCATGGTAGCCTGGGGAAAAATACCCATCTTGTTTAGTCAGTCCCCCTTTGGAGCAGAAGTCTTCCCTAGAGCCTGTTCATTGGTGTCAGCTCCATCACAGAGTGCAAGATGGATGATGGTATCTGCAGGATGAGCTACACATGGCAGACACTGGGATATGTACCTCGCAAAGAACAATTGCAATTAGTAACTATGTGGATCTCTTAGCAGGACCTCTGACAGATTGACTGCTCTCTTCGGTAGCAAGGATGCGTGTCTCTAAACCTATAGCTGTACATTCCCTCAGGCTCCATTCGTATTTTAACTTCACCACTAGTTTTTCATAAGGGTCTTTCTGTGATGAGCAGAAGCACTTCTGAGATTGCACAACTTGCATGTTCAGCTCCTGTGTGTATATATATGTGATAACGACTGTGAGCTTCTTTCCTAACCCAGAGTTTACTGTGGAAGCCAGGTTGTCCTGGGCCCAAGTTTTGGAACTGAGGGATTACTTCTTAACTCAAGCTAAGGCAATTGCGCAGCTCAATTGTGCTGTCCTCAATAGGTATGGCAGAGAGGCTCTGTTAGCTTCTTGGGTTAAGGCACAGGTCAGAGGACTCTGGAGGCAAAGGGCCATCTGTGTAAAAATGTCATTGGAAGTTTGAGACTGGTTTGTAATTTGTACTTCTCTATTAAACAGTGCCAATCACTTGATGGTATAGCAGATTCAGAGGAATGTTCAGGTTCCTCTTAGCAACCTTTGCACCCTGGTTCTTCAGACTCATTCATGAAACACCACTTTGGATTGCTCTGACAGAAGCCGCTGTACTTCCATTTCTGACTTTTACTGCTTGTGGAAACAATAGTAAATAGAAGTTCAACACACTTTGACTAAGGCTGTAGTTCTCTTTGCCTCCCTCAGCACTGACAATGATCCAGTGCCTATTTGTCAGTATATACATTAGTGGCCTTTAGACAAAGCACAGCAGTAGCTTGGTATTTAACAGTACAGTAATTGCATGACAGCATCATTTAATGGAAGTCTTGATAAAACTGGAGGCAAAAGAGCTCTCTTTCAGCTTTTACTGTGTTCAATAAGAATTATTTTTAACATCTTTTCCAAGGAACTAGTGACTGTTTTGCAAGAGCTGTACTTTTTTTTTTTTTAAATGCTCTTCAGTGTAGCACGGTGACTCCATTGGCTATGGGGGGCTGGGGTGTTTACCAAAGCCACTGTTCTCCTTTCTTCCCCCTTTCAGGTATGTTTAACAGCAGGCTATGCTATTTCTGTGTTTCTGGGAGCCTGGTGCTGGGCTGAAATCTCACTTCACTGTGTGTCTGTATGGTTCACTAGTGCGTTCAGATACCAAGGTCACTCTTAGTTATAGTTTAAGTACTGGGGCTGAATTTTCCTCTTCTTCCCCTCTCATCTTCCTCTGAAATCATGTTAGTTATGAGGACATTGTTTTATGCAACAGCAAGGAATCTATTATCTTAGAGAGAACCAGTTTTTACAAAACTTAACTGTTGGGTTCAGAAGCACTTCACTTTCTTCCTCCAAGCAGAAATGTCAATATAATGCAATTTTCAGTTCTCTTGAACTGGTGCATAGCTTTGAATGAGTTCATAGCAGGAAATGCTATAATAGCCTCCGTTCAGTGTTGTTGCAGCCCAACAGTTTTTCATCCAAGAGACGTATGCCATTGACCAGAGCAGAGCTATTGCCTCATCAATATGGAGCATCGTCTACTCAGTATAAATGCATTTGCCCCACTACCATCGAAGTCTGTTTTTTCTCTGATGGGTGAGGCTGCCTTGCAGAATTCAGAGACAGTTATTTCTGATCTGACAGAGACAATGGAAGAAAATTGGCTCTTAGAAGTCTCTGTTTATCCTTAATCTTTGTAGTAATAACTCATAAAGGTATGATAGACAAGGGCAAGTCGATTTGACTTTGAAGCCTGCTCTGCTTTGAGCAGGAGCTTGCACTGGAGACCTCCAGAGGTGCCCTATAATTTGAATTTTACTGTGATTCTGTGACACCCTTGCAGTTTAGCAGGTCATCACATTTCTACTGGGTTTATATTTTGTAGTGCTTAATGCTACCTTTCACGGTTCCACAGTAAAAGACTTTATCTTCCTTTGGAAACATTAAGGTCCCTGTTGCGCTTTCAATGATTCCCAAAAGAATTAGTAAGGGATTTTATGAATTACATTCAACAGCATTTTTGAGCAGAGCTACAAGACATGGCTGGGCTTAGGGAGCTGGTGGGTGTCAATAGGAGCAGGTGAATACAGGAGACTATTCTAAAGAAAAATGTAAGTTCAATTCTAGTACTTAAGAGGTGATTGCTCTGAAGCTGTGCTTCCTTCCTCATTTCAGTATGATCATGATTTAAATTACCTGTCTGCTGTTTCTTTCCTGCAAGAATTTTGCCTATAAGTGGTGCCTAGAGCCATGTTCTGCAGAGCCAAAATTTTGCTATTTGAGGTTCAATTGATTTCCCCTTCAGTTTAAAGGGAAAGCTGCAGGACACCAAACATCAATACTGTGACATTGCAGATGCTGGGCAGCTGATGTTAAATGCATTGCACGTTTGGATCTTTTCCTGTGGCTTTCCCTTTACTCAGATGCCTTTTGCAATTTCTGAATTCTTTTTCCCATCACAGCCTCACTTCCCTCTTAGTTCTTTATTTTGTATAAAGCTCTCTTTAAAAAATAAATAATTAACCATTTCAAAAGGTTTTCTGTACTCAGAATCATTATTGTATGTCTGTTTTAAGTCTCTCTTGCTTCCTAAAACAATTACCTTATTATTTCAGATCTATTTGTGTCTTAACAGCTAATCAGTTTTTTACCCTCTGGTCTTCATGCCCTTCTTCACACGGTTCCTGACCCCTTTAGCAGTGCACCTCCCCTATTTTGTTCACAATTTAATTTTGTATCATTCTCTCCTCTTTCATCTCTCTGTGCTTTGCATATTTCAGTCTAGATTCTCTTCTATCCAATTAACTTTGTTCTATTTCCTCTGCCATTTGAAGAAGCTTCACTGATGAAATAGCTCACATAATAGAATTCCCTTTCCTGGTGCTCAGTCTGAGTCCTGTTCACTCACGGAAGTCAGTGGCATAACTTAACTGGTAGCAGTGCCACAGACATGAGCCTTTGCTTTACTTATGGAAGACTTAATGTATGAGGTATTTGGCTCCATGGAAAAAAAAAAAAAAAACCCAAAAGGATGTAATTTCAAGTTTACATGGAAGTTGTCAGGACTTTAACAAAGAAGCTTTGTTAGTCTTCTCCACAGCACTGATAAGCACTCAAGCGGTGCACAAACAACAGTTATGTCTGTAAGGATGGTCTGCACCTCAGTGTTGTAACCAAGTGTGTCTAGATTGGAGTCATCCAGTAAGGATCCACTTTCTCTGCTGGGTCAATTTCCTGCTGGGGAATTTCCTATAGACCTTTGCCTTCCCACCAGTTTTGGGAAGTTCAGGATATGGGTTTGAACTTTGTAGGAAGTAACTTCTCTCTAATGCAGTTGAGCCTCTCTCATTTTGGATTCTTCAGTTTCTCCTCCCAGAAATTCAGCGAATGAATTTAGAAATAGCATAAGAAACTGCAGATTCCAGTATTTTAAAGTAGTTATTCAGGAGTATTTCTGTGAGAGAATCAGGTGTAATTCCCTTAAGTTCATGTAAGAAGGGAGGTGAGCTCATAACTGGTTTTATCCCTAACCAGCGTCATAGTCACACAAAAAATCCTGTAAGCTTACTCTGATAGTGCTTTTAACTTGAATTCCCTGAATCTGAAGTTACTGTAGCTTGGTTAGTTACTATTGTGGCCCTTCATGAGGATTCAAGTTAGTGCTGAGAGGTTAATGTTTTAGTGCTGACAATGTTCTAACACCTTCTGTAATTAGTCACATCAGCCTGGAGAGGACAGACAAGTTCTCCTGTAATTTACTACAAAGAGATCGTAAACCAGAGACATCCTGAAGAAACATCCCCACTGGCCTTTTAATGTCCTATACAACTAAATCCTCTTTTTTTTTTTTTTTTTTTCTTCATCTTAAGTGAATTGGTCACTTAATAAAAAGATGGTTAGTTAAAAATGAGATTAGTATTTCACTGTTTGTATTGCTATAACTCACAGTTTAAAAACCAAATTGTGTAGACAAGCACAGAAGTTTCTGGTTGTGATTTTGAAGAAGTTTCATTAAAAATCAAAAGAAGTCCCAAGACTTAGTTTTTCTTTTGGGCCTCATCAAAAACAGCAATGGATGACACTAATTTCAGTAAGGTACATATCACACGTGAATGTTACATGTAACATTCATCAGTGTTATTCTGCTGTAAATTCAATAGTGTAATTCATGATTACATGTCTGTAATCTGTCTATGAGCAGACATGCACATAGAATTGATCTGAAGGCATTTTGTAATGTCATGCTGCATGTGAGTTTTGGCTATGGGTATAACCCTTTTTCACCTGGGAAATAATCTTTATCCATCTTGTGGTTAAGGCTGTGTGGCTTGGTGTGAGTGTAAACAGAATAACTATCAAAGTGATACATTTCCCTCCCTTGATGTAATAGACTTTTAAATAGACTTAAAGTAAATTAGGTAGTTATGTATTGAAAAGAAATGACCACAGTAGCATACAGCAATTAGTGCAGAGGTCCATGTATTTTTAATTCCTGTTAAACCCATGAAAGAAAGTTCTGTTTTCTTTTCGTTTGGACTTAAAAGCAAATCTCCACCAAAAAAAAACCCCAACACCCAACCAAAAACCGACACCCATTTGTGTGGTGTAACACCTGTGTGTCTCTCAGCTGGGCTGGGAGGAGGAAATGCTTGGTAATGGGACAAACTAAACTCAGAAACAAGACTTCAACTGATTTCCAAGGAGCAGGATTTAGCTTTTAACTTTCCAAAGATGGTTTTGTAGGGTCTGATTTTGTACGAACAGTGACTGAATATCTGGTTCTTTCAGGTCATATACTGTAAGTAGGAAAAAAAAGGAGATCTGGATGTCTTGCTAATAGATTCATTCATGCTTCAATAATTCGGTGTATAGCTGGGTTTTGTACTTGCATTTGATATCCCTTCTTGGAAATTGCATCTCTGCAAATGTAGGCTAAGTTTAGAAAATCATTTGAACTATGTGCTAACCTTGCTGGGATTCAAAGCTGTGTCTCCAGAGGGCCTGTGGGCCAGGTTCAGGCACAACAATTCGCCAAGGCTAAAATGTGCGCTTCCCAGAGACCGCACAGAGGTTGCAATTACTTGACTAATGTGATGTTCCATTCTTACTAAAACTCCTAACTGCTGTAGGATTTTTTCAAATAAGTAGTTTTGGAGCTCAGTTTCATAGTAGAATTCCAGATCTTTTAAGCATGTGTCTGTGAAATGCAATTTTTAAGATTAATTTCATCTTTATTTACTTCCTTTTCCAAGTCAATTCTTGATCACATACAAAAACTCTCAATGTTGCCTTCTGGCTGTTCTTGAAAGAATTATTTTCCACAGCAATTAGGCATGCACCATTTTAATTTAAAATTTTTTTCTAGGAATAACTAGGAAGCAGTTCAATCAAGGCCTCTTTTGTGTTTGTGTAAATGGCTTGCCTGCATTGTGATGCTTGGAGTTCTGAGAAAGTTAATTTGGTTTTGTGTTTCAGAGAAGGCAATGCAGCACAATTTGAATGTGATCATAATTTAATGTAGTATCCAGCAACAGAAACATATTTAAGGAATATTAGTTCAGTATTTGGACTGGTGAGCAATTAAAACCATGGGAAGAAATATTCTAGGATATATAGGAGCATAAGCAAAAAGAACACTTCGTAGAATATTCCTCAGTTGGTGGTGGAATAGTGGTATAGCAAAACAGTTCACATGCAGTGTTTACGTGTGTTCCACCTGATTGAGACAGTATCAAGCTTCCTTTGAAGATGAAGCAATATTGAAACGTTAGGAAACTTAGGAAAAAAAGGGAACATAATTTGAAGGGACTCAATATGGGCTTCTGTAGTTTACAGAGCAATATATTTACCATACAACTAGGCAAACTGTTTTGTTCTGTGAATATTTTTCATAGTGACTGTGACCCTGTAGATAGCTAAACTGTGATTAGATGTCTTTGCCTATACATTTCATGAAAGCACGTCTCTTCTGAAGCGAGCAGTACATGCTGAGCTAGAAACTCATTTGAAATACTGACTTGACCAGTTCAGATATGTGCTAAGGAATAATGAAACGATTTTTGTAAAGACAGATAGGCCTTCCTGAACCCTAGGGAATGATGCCTCTCAGTTCCTGGCAGGATCCTGGCATTCAATTTTTGAAAGACACATACAAAATTGTACTTTGAGTCAGTATCTAAATGAGTCATTGTCCTAGAAATTTGTTTGACTTGCATCTTTTTGAAGGCAAAAGGAAGAAGGGTGTTTTCTCTTTGGTTTGGACTAAACACAATTTATAATATTGCTATGTTATTAAAGATCGCAGGAGAAGGGTAGAACATTAAACAAGAAGGGTGTGATGGGCTACTTCAGAGGCAGGGGCGAGAGTGTGTCAGTCAACTGTGGCACAAAAAGGGAGATAAGAGGAAAAACTGAAAGCTGAATACAAAAGAACTCTCCCCTCTCTTGTGCACATATACAACAATTAGATCAAATTCCATGATGAGCATAAGCTTGATAAAATTTAAAGCTGGCAGTACTGCTTATTTGGGTAATGAGGTGTCACTAGAACGAAGATCACAAAATGTAACTACAAAAGAAAGAAGCCTGCCAGGCATTGTTAAGCCTTTGCTTTTGACTGCAGGCTGAAGATTCTCCTGAATCCTTTATGCAGTGAAAATTTTAAACAATGTGATTAACCTTAACTGTGTCATTAATGGGTTTGGAATGTGCTGTGCAATCTCAGCAGCACCCTATCTGTTAATCTGGTATTTGTAATTGATTAGTGTGCGTAATAGGAGGCAAAAAGATGCACTTCAATCAACTGGCAT
>NW_009926099.1:52550-105409 GCF_000696875.1 Nestor notabilis | reverse complement strand
CCTGCTGAAGAAGCATTCACAACACACAAAGGAATAGGAGTGAATAGATACATGTTCTAGTTGTTACCTGTTATGCTAAAATTTAAGATCATTAAAATTTAGAAGTTTTGAATAGTTCACAATTCAAAGTCTAAGCATAATAAAAGCATCAGTAGTACTACCATGTTATACATAATGAAGACTGTAACTATCAAATCAAATCAAATGGACTACATATTAATTCTACTTAGTGAGTTATTTTCTTCTGATTCAGTTTGAATCAGCATGGGATGCAAATATTGGTTAATTTTATGATAACTTATTTAAATAAACAGAATGCTCTTATACCTACTTCCATTGGATAAATGCCTGACCCACTCTGGGTCAGCAAGAATCTTTATTTCATACTAGATATTTGCCTGGTTACTACACATGGAAAGCATTTCTGTGGCTTTCCACAGTTCTTAACTGTTGTTTCAATTTATATCCATTTATTTGTGTTTCTACTTCCATGTGTTTACCCTGGGAAGCCCTGGGAAGATGCTAACACACTCCTGTATTACACATCACTGTTTGAGATATCTCAGGATCTGGAAGAGGGGGATTTTCCCCAAACTACATAGTTGGAAAACTGAGGCATAAAGATACAGGTTTTATTTGAAATCATCCATTTACAATGATGCTTAGCCAGGAGGAGAACCTGACCACCACTGGGCAATCATATTCCAGTCTTGTTTTACCATTTTATTGCCATAATTCCATTCTTTTTCTAATATTCCTTGGATGTTTGAGAAACTTGGGTCTTAAATCTTACATACTCTATGAAATATGCCAGTTTTTACTGGATTGAATTATTTCTCTAGAAATGTACCCCAGGATTTGGTTAGAGGCTGTGGTTTTATATTGTCTGGTTTCTGCAGCAGGGTGTTATGACTTTGTGGAGCTGCATGACATTACCAACTAAAGTATTAAAAAAAGACACGAGGCTGTGAAAGTTATGCAGAGGCTTTCCCTCTGCAAAGTAGATGATGTTCTGAGTCAAAGTGATCAGAGTTTGCTCCATATTTCCTACTAGCCCATCTGCCAGCAGATATTATTGCGGCAAAATATTGAAGCTTCTTATTTTTATTTTACCAGTCAAATGTTGGCACCTAGAAATCAAACTACTTTTGAAAATATCCTTCATCATCTTTCACTAAGATTCTGATTAAGTGATGACAGGTTTATCTGAAGTGTCACTCTTCACATTCATCTTTGTATGTCTGCATGATGAGCGCAATTTTATTTGGCTAATGTTATTTTTCAATACATCTTTGATATCTTTTCTCTGGAATTTCTATGAATTTTCTTTTTCCTTGTTTCCATAATAAGAATTAGGCCTAATTTCCAACAGTGTGCTACAGATTTTTATAAGACTTATGATCCTATGTACAAGTTTGTGAACTTAATCCGATCCTCTGGTTTCTATTTTCAAGTAGATTCTTGCTCTCTGCTATGTAAGAGGAGGTTTGTAGGGCTTTAAATGACGCTTTGAAAGGTTTACTTAAGGTATTGAACTTTCCATGGAGTATAAATGACCCCCCCTTAGCATTATGGCTTATTTGTATTACAGCAGTTTTATCAATTACCTGATCACTTTTTCTTTGTAATCTATTCTTATTTCTCTTTTGGCTGCTTCCATATTTTGGGGTAATTAACTAAATAACGAGGATAGAGTCACTTTAATTGTCTCCAGCCAGGTTTTAAAATTATCTCGTGGCGGGTCTGAGTGCTTCTTTGAAGCAATTGGTGACAAGTCAGGCAGGGAAGGTAGTGGCAAAACCCAAATTACAGACACATTTGTTTTTAATTTAAAGAATCACTTTGCTTCAATGGCTGCATTGATCTGCTACCTTAATGTACAACAAAATATGAACAAACTTAATTATCTAGTTGCAGAATGTTTCAATATGGAGAAAATGCAGTCCTTCATAACGAACTTGTAAGGAGAAAATAACAAAACTCCCTGATATTAATAGTCTTTGAAGTATAGCTGGAAATAAATTAATTATCCACTTTAGTATACTAATTTTTAATACATTTATTCTCAATAATGGCTTGGCTCTCTTGAGCTATTGATATACATTGCATTTATATTCATATTTCGGTGAAGAAGAGCCATCTTTTTGTTAATGTTCCTTTACCACTGATTGTGCAAGATTCTTGTTTACACAGTCTTAATCTGCTAGTTGACTATCTGAATGAACTGATTTGAACGGTTTTCTGGTTCCACTTACCCTCAGGAATGCTTATGATAATTCAAAGCTACCTTCATTTATCTACCTGTTCCTTTTATCCAAAATCGATTGGAAAGCCTGTCAGTACCAAATATTCAACTGTATCTCTTTTATATTCAACTGTATCTCTTTTATGATGCTTTGTTTTCAAAGGCATATAAAATTCCTTGGCAGGTTTGTGTGTTGTGCAGTTGGAAAAGAAACATTTATTTAAAGTTATGTGAGGTAAACAGCATGTTTTAACCTGAAAAAAGAATAGCGGGAAATAAACAATAATAAGGCAAGTCTAAACTGCTGCTTCATGCTAATAACCTGAAAAGTGCAGAACTGGTGCTGACAATTCAGTTAAACCAGCCAGGTCCTAAGTGATCCTGGGGAATGAAATGTGAGATTTCAATCACTGCTCAAGAGGCCAGATTGCTGAAACTGCTTTGAAGTTCTCTTGTGATCTTGTATTGAGAGGCTGAGAATCAAAACTGCAGAGAAGTTGAGAAGTAAAAGGAGAAAAGAAGCAAAACCTGAAATGAAATGAAATAAAATAAAATAAAAAAAAAGCCCAAAAAACTAGAGGCTTTGAATTCAGGGATTTTTTTCTCAGGTTTTGCTATACCAGAATGTTTCAAAAAAGTCTTCAGTGGTCAAGGGATTGCTGAAATCAGTCTTCCTACCCCAAAATGAAAATGCAGTCTTAGAAACTCAATTTTAGGCTGCTAATTTTGATTGTGTGGCCCTGATCTCTAGAGTAATGTTAGGAGACGCTTTGTTTAGAAAATGGCTTTGGTGATCTCATCCATAATTCTTAATGCTCAAACCTTTTCTTTATTTGGAAGGTGCTGCCATTTCTTGTCTGAGCTAGTCAGATTGTCCAATTAAAAGGTGATTTCTTGCTGTTCTGTGTGTTTGTTGGTGTATTTTTCTTCATCACAAAGTCATTCACAATGGCAATCAGTTTATTTGAATTTTATAGCACTGGCAGTGTCATGACTGTCTCTGAGACAAACTTCCCACTAATTTCTCTTCTCGTGTGAGAACTCATATTACCTCTGAATTCTTTCCAAAGCAGCAGGATCCAATGCATTGACTTTATTGCAGTATACTTCAAACAATAAATCAGAAGCAACAGTTAATGAAAATGTACTGTAAGATACATAACTATATGGGGAAAAAATGATAGGAGTATTTTTAGATATATAAACTAATTATTGTAATTTCACTTTCCGTGTGCTATCTGTTCTTCCTAGCAGGGTAATGAACTGTCTTATCGCTAAAGTGCCTCTACTAAATCTTCTGAAATGTCAAAAGAGAACTAATATTTACATCAGAATAATAACTACAATTACTTACCCACTTTCCAATTCATTTGGAGTCAATTATTCTTTAGTGCTAAGAGAAATAGAGCCTTACTGTAATACTGGAATGAGTTTAATTAATCCTTTTCCACATACAGCAGGCTGATAAATGAAATTCAGCCTGTAATTTAAGAGCTTGGGGAAATAGTATGATATTAAGGGTGCTTTGAGTGACTGACAGTGTAATTTATTACAAAGAGCAGTAGTCTGTTATACCTTGGAGTTCATTCCAGTTTTGCAATTAATGATTTCAACTAGGGAGAAGATCATCATTCTAAGAAGACTTTCCAAACAAAATTTTTATGGACTTCTTGGCATCACCTATCAATTATTACATACTTGTAACCCTTTATTTTGTAAAAATGACTGATAAAGAATGCAATGCGTAATATCAGAAGTGATGCTGAAAAGTTCATAGGAGCTGGAGAATATGATATATTTGTCTAGTAGAATTTCCCATAAGTTGGTATCATATTTTCATCAGGAAGGAGAAAGGGTAATTGGATTTAAATGTCAAGATGTTCCTTCTGTATGTTGAAGTCACACATCTATTTTCTCAGCTACAGCTTTTGCTTGTGATTATGAAAACTGCACCCACTTCTCACTGAAGATGACAGTAAAGAATACTCTAGGAGTGAGTTAAATGCTGAACCATAACCTGAATCTTTGACACAAGCAGTGTAACACCAGTGGTACAGATGAGAAAGAAATGATTCCATTGGATTTGGTAGATTGTAGGTGAAATAGTGATTTTACTAAGAACCAACCCAGGTAAAGCTAAGAAAGATTAATCCAGCAACAGATTACTAATTCAGGCAAATACAGATAGAGATGTTCAAGAGGTGAAGACAGTCACCTATGGAAGGAAAACACTAGCAAATTTGTTTTCCTACCCCCTCCCCCCCTGCACCTTTTTCTAGATATTTAGAAACAAATGGAATGAAACATTCCTAGAACAGCAGTTATTTCCCTAGACTGACACTTGTGGGTATGTTTAAAATAGTAACAAAAAGGAGTTTTAATAAATGACTTAGAAATGTCAGTTATTAGCAGATAGCTCCTAATGCAATTCCCTTGGCAACAATTCTGTTCCAAGCATTTGACCCTTACTCAGTAGGTGTTGGCTTTTCCTGACTCTCGTTGAACCCAAAAAGAGCTAAAGCAGCGTAATTAATGCTAATTTTCGTTTCGTAGAATTGGTTAAGTAGGATTCCTTTGGTGTCTGTATTGAGAAAGGGTACATCTCGTTTTTCCTAGAATGTCTTCAAATCAGAGAAGAACCTGGGGGTTTCTCTCCTGTCACTGAGGTACAAGGAGTACACCTGTAAAAGCATCTTCTGTGAGTGCTGGGTTTATATTCTTGTTGTGTGCCATGATCAGCTGTAATTGATAATATGTGTAAAAATACTGCTTGTGAATAAGGATGGTATAATTTCAGTTATGCACTTGTGTCTGCTCTTCGTTATAGAGGTGCTAAATAGACTTGTCTTATCAGAACTTTGTTTTACAAGAACTATTCTCAGTGTATTTAGTACTTTTTCCCTTTTAAAGCTCAGTTTTTTTTAAGAGGATGCTTGCAATGCTTTAGGAAATGCATAGCTCATGGGTACTCTTTGATACTGAGGTAATTTTTGTGCATCTCTGTCAGTTTGTGCACTCTATTTTGAATATCCAGTACCTTTCCTTTCCTTTATTCTGTTCTATTTCACTCCTGCTCTGGACTGGTATCTCAAAGATCCGGTAGCATTAAAGGCTGGTTTACTTGGAGTACTTCAGTATGTAAGATTGTACTTTGGTTTAAGAAGGAAAGAGTGGTGAGCATCAGGGAAAGAATTAGAGATCTGTGAGTGCCCAGTGGGGGTCAGATCAGGAGAATTCGTAATGAAGAGGGATGGAGGCTGTAAAGGCAATGCACTAGAAGGAATCCACACTAACTGGTTAGTCCAAGGTGAGGGAAAAGTCTGATAAAGCAAGGGAAAAGAAGCCCTGACCACCAGAATTCAGTATGACCCTGTTTTGTGTTTCCTAATTGGTTTCTAATTGATGTCTACTTCTTCTGCTTTATCTTATAATTGAAGAGTATTTAGAAACCTGTTAGTGATGATAGAGCTTGGAAACCTTGGTCCAAACTGACTGGTGTACTACACAGCACATTTTAGACATTGTACTGGCATTGAGTTAAATCTCCAGAAGGTCTTGCGTAGACCTTAGTTATCTGCTGTCACAAGAACTGGGCTTAGAGTTTGCATTCAGACTAAAGACCACAGCCTTTGTTCAGAGTCTGGTGGCCAAACCCTATCCCACAGCAAGAAGAGACAGAAGACAGCAGTAACTGACACACAGCAAGCTGATCCTGTGAGGCTTTCCCAGATTTGTGAAAACATAATCCCTATATTGCCATTCCTAAGTAGTTCCTTTAGCTGAGTACAAGCAAAACATTTATTCTTTCATGGGTTAAAACCTGCTTTTTCCTCAGTGATTGCAGTACAGGTGATTTGTGCAAAGTTTTTCTGCTTCCTGCATGCTTGACAGTTCAATGAAAAGAAGGCGGGAGAGCATCAGTGCTGTCTGGGGCTGATTTGCAAGGCTCCTGATGGAGAAGAGGAGAGTAAAAGTTTTGATGTTCCACTAATCTTCAGTGCAGCAGGTGACTGACAGATGTCTGGAGAGTGTTTCTGCCCTTCCTCCTTTGGCTTGCTCTCCAGGTGCTGTAGTGTTGATGTACCAAAGTCAGAAAGTCTAATTTGACAGTTACAAATTTCTAAATAACTTCAAGTTTCTGAGTTACTGAATGAGAGCAATTATAAGAGATACTGGGGTTGGGAGCAAGACCTATGAAATAACCTACTGGTGTTGGTAATATTTATGATAGCTTGTCTTATGCTTTTACAGTGCTTTTAGTCCCAGCATCCTTGGTAATGAGATGCATTTGGCATCACTAAAATTCAGTGGGTGGACAGTAACAATCAGAAGATAGATTATGTGTGGAAGGGTAACTGTGTGGCCATAATTATTACCAAAGACACAAATGCAAATCCCAGTTCTTACAAATAGCTCTAAATGAGTTTTCTTATCCTTGCATGGCCTCCTTCAGACAATGGACAATATGTAAAGAAGATTTTAGTCATTTTTGTCTAAGGACAAAAAACCTACAATCCTTTTGATATGATTTCACAGTGTATGTGGATTATAGCAACTAAATTAAAAAATATGACACTTCTTAAAAAAAAAATTATCATCACTGCATTTCATCACTTTACAGTACCATGTATGTCTTTACTCACTGGGCTGTTATTGAAACACTTTTTTTATATCTATCCTTGAATATCAAGATAAATGGCTGTTTATACATTTTGAATTACAGATACATTTATATACTTTGAATTCCTAGCTGGATGGTAGCTTCAGGGTGTGGTATTTTATTTTTATGTTTGTGGTTTTGTGTTTTGTTTTTAATTTGTTTTGCTTTTTAAATCTATGAATGCCAAGGAAATGAAACCTCTCCTTTTCTATTAGTTTGGACTGACTGGTGTATCTGGCAAGGCCAAGTGCTAGATTGTTTAGTACCATGTATCACAGGCATTTAATCCAGTCCTTGAAGCTCTTTTTTAAATTCTACCAATTATGTGCAGGCAATACACACTCCTGTTGTCTTGTGACTAATCATTGGCCCTGTGTACTCTGATTTGGGTCACCAAGTAGGTGTGTTGGTGCTACAATTCCATTAATGATTATTTCTGTGGTATTCAGTTAGGAAGGAGTACTAGGAGTTAAGGCTTTGAAGAACAATCAGCCAGTTTAAATTGACTTAGAACCATTAAATGCTCATCCGCTCATTAAAGGCATGAGGAAATACCATGGATTCCTTTTTTCCATGGCATTTCTATTTCCAGGCAGAGCTAAGTACCTTATCGTAATGCCCCCGAGCAGGACAGAGAGAGAGTTCTGCAAGTGTTGGCTGTCACTGAGGGGACCACTCATGCGTGTTGCAAAGGGAATTCAGTGAAATGGTTCCTCTCTCTCTTACATGTTTCATTTCCTCTGCTGGAAATGTGCGGAGTAAGTCGATAAAGCCTGGACCCCTTCTGCAGCCATCACTCTAGAAAGCTGAGCAGAGCTGGAGGAGGCTGTGATCCACCCACAGAAACAAGCACAACCCCAGACTATGGGTAAAGGAGAAGGAAGACAAAGACATCAGTAAAATTAATCGGTAACTGCAGGATCTTACTATATATTTTTTTATTATTTTTTTATTATTATTTCCCCCCCCACATGTGCAGTTAGCAAAAAGGGGCCTGGAAGGTCCAGAGAGAGGAGGTCCATAAAGTCATCCCTCTTTGATACTGTCTTAATTTCAAAATGCTTTATAAAGGCTCACATGGCTGACCTGGAGGCAAGCTGAAATCTGGTATGTGTTAGAAGTTTTTCTAGGCTTAAGAACAGCAGCTCTTAAGAGGATGGGGTATACGTCCATGATGCCTGACATATGTCTACCTAAACTGTAGGTTAGATAATAAAGAATCGATAAAGAATGATAGGATTTCCATAACGTCTCTTAGCTGCTGTCGTCGTTTTGGCTGGGAGAGCATTAATTTTCTTCCTAGTAGCTGGTGCAGTGCTGTGTTTTGGCTTTAGTCTGAGAATAATACTGGTAACACACTGATGTTTCAGTTGTTGCTCAATAGCACTTTGATCAAGGACTTTCCAGGCTCTCATGCTCTGCCAGGGAGGAGGGGCACGGGAAGCCAGGAGGAAACAAAGACACAGGACACTTGTCCCAAACTATCCAAAGAGGTATTCCATACCACAGCATGTCATGCCCAGTATATAAACTGAGGAGGGGGGAGTTGACCAAAAGCCACCAACTGCTGCTCGGGGACAGGCTGGGTATTGGTCAGCGAGTGGTGACCTATTGTATCATGCATCGCTTGTCTCGGGTTTTATCTGTCTCTTTCCCCCATTATTATTATTATAATTATTGTTATTGTTGTTGTTATTATTTACTTTATTTTAATTATTAAACTGTTCCTATCTCAACCCATGGGTTTTACCTTTATTCTGATTCTCCATCCCACCAGGCATGAGGAGCAGTGAGTGAGTGGCTGCCTGGTCCTTAGTGGCTGGCTGGGGTTAAACCACGACAGCTGCCTGTTCCATTATAATTACCTTTTGATGTATAGAGTTTTTCCCAATCTAAGTCCTTTTCACTGAAAATTAAGCCAATTATGTCTTGTCCTCTCCCTAGCAGACACAGAGAATAATTCATCAAACTCCCTCTTAGTAAGAGCCTTTTACATTAAGATGATTTGTCTCGTGGCTTATTCTGATCCCTCCTTTTCTACTTACAAAAAAAAAAAAAGAAAAAAAAAAGAAGCTCAGTCCTCGAATTTTCCTCCGTTTTTTTCCAAAGCTTTTAACATTCTTATTAACTTCTTTGAAACTCCCTGTTCTGATCTGCTTCCTCTGACAAGGTGTGCCTAGCAGCCAAAAAGATCAACTTACCCTTAGACTCTAGATCTTAAGGATGCCTGGTCCTAGCAATCAGTGACTGAAACAAGAGTCTTCTGAGTGTGCCGTGTGCTTGGTCAAATCTGAGTGTATGATCCCCATATAGCCACTGTGGAACATTTCCTGAGCCAAACATAAAAATTCCTGAATCAGGATTATCTTCATTTCTATAAGTGGTCTTTACAATAATACCTTACTGTGCGGGTTTTTTTGTTGTTGTTGTGTTTTTTTTTGTTTTAAGTTTGTTCCCTCTCTATTTATAAAATGTCCAGAGACAGCAAATGCAGGAAGTTGAATACAGGACTAGTGCTGAGGAACAAAGAAAATTCCCCAAAAGTTCGTTTTTGCACAGGGTCAGTTAGAAAACATTTGTGTTTTCTATCACTGTGTTTTTCTACTCTCCACAGCATTCACATGCTAGCGGTAGGCTGTAGGGACCCTGTAGTACGTAGATGTTTTACATGGTCAATAATTTATGAAGTTGGCAATTTTTAAATGATTAAATTTTCAATGATGACAGCCAGTTCCTTCCCTGCTCTTGTAGTTTTTATCCCACTGAATAATTATATACCAACAAATGCTGAAATAAATATTTCAAAGCATTTCTTTTAATTACTGTGACCCACATTTTGACTGACAACCTTCTATGAACACTGGGGTTGTATAAAGAGCGTTTCATTTTTGCATTTAGGATATTAATCATCTTTAGGGATGATGGCTTGCTGTAATTCCCAAGTGACTGAACTATTCTTTGTGCTCTGACATCATCTGTAAATTATGAAGATAATGATCTACTTGAAGAGAATTGCATTATGTAATGGGGCAGACTGTTATAGTTGTAAAATCACACCCAATAGGGTGGAAATTCAGTATGGTGATGAGGTCACTTGAGACTACTGTTTTCTAGAACAAAGCTGACAAGAAATGGTGTCCTTCCTTAACTAAAGGCAAGATTTGGCTCCATCCTTATGCTTGTCCATAGCTGGAACATTATGCTGGAAGTGTACTTTTCAGAAAATAGAAGTGTACAACTGTGGTTTTGAAAGATGTTTCATAAATGGCAAATATGAGAAAAATAGAGAAGCTTTTGAAGACCTTTGACTTCAAGGCCTGAAAGTTAGAGAAAATGTTTTCTGGCTTTGTCCCAGTTCTATCAAATATTTTAAATAAAAATCTCTAGCTTGCAGAGGCTGTCCAGCTTCTAATTTCTGAAGAAATTAATTTACATACAAACGTAATTGCTGAATAAAAGTGTTACCAATTATGCAAACGAGAGGAAAATGAAATATGACTTATTTTTCATGCAGGAAGGAAATTTACTGTGATACTCTGCAATAATTTAATCTGTAAAAGCTGCTTTGAAGTAGTTCACAAATGAGTGGGGATAAAGTCAAGTCTAGTTCCAGGTGCAGACCTCTGGTATGGACAAGGTACACTTCATACGCTGCTGATCATCAGTGAAACAAACCTTTATTTTTGCAGTGCATGTAGAGGATTCCTGCGTGGCCTTGCATCCCGCAGCCTTGTGCAAAGCTGTGCAGTTGTGTTTCCCTTGGCTTTGCTCATTGAGGACTCCTTGCAAGAGCAGAAATTAAATGAATAGAGCTCTATTTTAACAATAACAAAATGGAATGAATATTTAAGTTTCAACAATGTGGTTTTAATTTTGAGTTTTAGTGTTGCTTTCTGAGTAGCTATACTGAATCTCAGTGTTCTTGCCCATTGTCCTCCCAGCGCTTCTGCTTTATTTGCAATTAGCATCAGCCCAATTTTGCTTTATTGTATTGACAGTGTCTTTAACCAGTGACAGCCACAGCAGCATATTTCTGGTACTGATTTCTTCTGTAAATTATAAGATTGATTACTTCCTCTTTCCTGTTAATGTGTCTTCATAGACGATATTCCTGGCAATACCTTAAACAGAAGAGGTATTTGGCTTGCAGTGTTTAGAAAACCACATCTTGTTTATTCATTGAGTTCATTTTAATCACTGGATCTGTGATCATGAAGTGCAATGCAGTTATTTCTTTATCTCTACAATAAGGTGATTGTAAGGGTGGATTTATGGAGAGTTTAGTTATATCAGATGGAAGTTTTTGTTTGTTTTTGTTGGATGATTATGAAAGGTGGAGAAGTGTGCATAAAGCAATTAAAACAATTTCTTGCTGCATGTAGGGATTGTTAGGATACCTAATCTCTTATTAGGAAGCAGGATTCAGAAGTCTATGGATGGGTTTGCTCACTGTAGAGATGTACGATAACAAAGGCTGAGATGGAAGTTGTTTCTGAACTCTCTGTGAAAATATTACGGTTTACGTGCAGCCTTTCTTAGCAGCAGTAAATTTACCACAGTGCAATAAAGGAATATGGAGATAATACTGAGATTTATGTATATGTTTTATGTGTTTTCAGCTTATGCTCTTGTCACAAATTAGGTATAAAGTAGAATACGTATTTTTTGGGTTTGGATAAGGGAACATATTTTCCTTTATGAAGTCTTTTATGAATCCAAAGGAGGATTTGAAATCTTTTTCCCTTTGCTTCATAGCAAATCCCCTTAAGGAAGTGAGCATGTGACAAGGTCACGGTGTTTTCTCATGTTCCTGTTTTCAGCTAAGCTGTTGTTGCTGTCTTTGGACACGTCCATCTCATGGCAATGGTGAATTGAAATTTATTTGCTGAAAGAATCTTCGTTAAGGTCTACAGTGCACCAGAACAGGCTAAAAACCTGCACGGTGAGTTGCAAGTGAGATGAAGAGCAGTGACTTATAAAGCTTCTGTAATTCAATTGTACCTTAGCTTTGTATTTATACACTTCTTTTCCCATGCAATATATTTTACAGCCTCTGGAATTTATGATGCATTCCAATGGTGTATCACAAAGTTTTCGAAAGACTTATCTTAAAGCTATCCTTCTTCTCAAGCTTGGTGTTATTTCCTTCCTACCAGTCAATCAATGCCATTTTGATTGCTGCTGTATTATGTTTGCCAGGGATGACTTGTACCCCTAAAAACTTGTGTAGTTTTTGGAATGCTTTGAGGTTCAGGATTCTTATCATATTTATATGCTAATATTTTAGTCAGATGAATTCTTCCTCCCTCGTTTTACCTAATGAATGATGACCTTTATTCTCTGCTCCCCATCTAGTAATATATTTAGACATTAAGTATAAATCTTCTTAGCAAATGAATAGCTTATGTATGTTTGCCATGATATATCTCTCTTCCAGTGTGCAAATGTTTTGTTTAAATAGGAAAACAAATTCCCTAGCATCTTTTTTTTCTTTTTTAATGCACAGAGTTAGGCACTTCAGCACGGTTATAATAATAATATATAGCTAGTATGCTGTACTGTGAAGACTCTAAGTACATAATGTAGTAGATCTATTATGTGCAAGGATGCTTAACTAAAAAACCTCTCATTTGATGCTTGAAGTCAAGGGAGCCAGTTCACATTCTGTTCAAGTATGTACTCTTCTTCGCATCCTTCTCTGACTGTTCATTGGAAAAAGTATGCTTGTGTTGAACTCAGGTGTGTTTGGTTTTATCCCTGCTCTCTCTGACCCCTGAACTTTCATCAATCCAATAAATAAAATTCCTTCACGTAGGTGCAGAAGCACGTGCATTGTAATATCCATGTGCAGGGACTAAAATTTTAAGTTGACCTCTTTCCACCCCAATCATGTTACAACATTTTCTATTAACTATGTTGGAAGAAAATTACATATGAAAATTATTGATTCTCATGCTTAAGGATGAAAATTACTCCATTGCCTTATATGAATCAGTACGTAGCACCAAGAGTAAATATTTAGCTCTTCATAGAAAGGCTTTTAAAATCAGGATAACATTTGTCATTCAAGTCATGTATTTGTTAAAGGACAGGATATTCCCAAGATTTTGCTTTAAGGAGTTTGTATATGGTAAAGGAACCTGCTGGGATGAATGTCCTGGCAGAAAGAAATTACCGTACCAATAGACTGGAATAGAACTTTCAGTTGATTATTAAGCCAACTATTGATCACCTGTGCCACTGGAGAAGACGGCATGTTTGAGATAGACATAACATTTTCAATAAACCATCTTGTCTGCACACGTGAATATGTTATGTTTTAGATGTCTGATGGTAAGGGTATTACTGTGAGGATTAAAAGACTTGACTCTACTGCTGCCCGCTCAGAAACCCTACAGATGCTGAAAGTAGTTCTGACATGAAGGTCTGAAGTGAAATGCTTTGAAAATTATGCCGAAGACCAAAAGAGAAACAGGACAAAGAAACAACATCAAGGCTGTGCATTTTGGGTTTTAGGAGTACAGTGGAGCAGCTGTAAGCAAGAGCTCCTTTAAACAAAGACTGACACAAACCTGTAAAATGACCTTTACCTGGAGTAGTGTAGATGTGATCAGTAAATTCAAGAAAAGCTGAGGTGCTCTGTGGTAGTTTAATGAGCTTCAAGGAAAGGGCAAGCATGAAATTAGAGATGAATTAGTTTGTTGTAGTTTAAATATTTGTCATTATGTTCAGGAAGGAAGTTTTCAGTTATTTCTAGTTGAGATTAAAGGATGGCAGAGAGGGACTCTTTGTCAGGGAGTGTCACGATAGGACAAGAAGTAATTGGTTTAAACTTAAATAAGGGAAGTTCAGGTTAGATATAAGGAAGAAGTTCTTCCCTGTGAAGGTGGTGAGGCGCTGGCACAGGTTGCCCCAAGAAGCTGTGGCTGCCCCATCCCTGGCAGTGCTCAAGGCCAGGTTGGACACAGGGGCTTGGAGCAACCTGGCCTAGTGGAAGGTGTCCCTGCCCATGGCAGGGGTTTTGAAACTGGATGAGCTTTAAGGTCCTTTCCAACCCAAACCAGTCTGTGATTCTATGTTTAATGATAGAGAGTTTTAAAAATGAAATGCATGGAGCGGTCTGGAAAAGACGTAGTGTCTTTTACGTTCAGCTGCAACTCTGATACTGGAGAGAGGGAGCTAATGAATGAATGAACAGCCCAAGTGGAGGCTCTGGGTGTGTGAAGAAAGAAAAAAGTGAGATATCTACAGGAGATAGTTTAGAAACAGCTAAATCACATCAAATACAGTTTTAGAGTGGTGATTCTGCTTGAAAGGATGAAGTTAAACCTGCATGATTCACATGGCATATTAGGGATCTCTTATTTATTTCAGCTTTTACTCATCGAAAAGAATCTGTAAAGAGGTTCTGTCCAGGTGAAAAAGAAGAAACAACAACAACAACAAAGGTTTAACGTTTTTGACTTTCTCATTAATGTCTTACAACTCCCAAGAAATCCTGATTTTGTAATGTTGGCAGAAAAAAAGCTACTGGTTCAAGGGACACTGTAACTAATAATTGTTTGACTGTGGGTGAGTGCACATCTCTGTGTGTGTGAAGGTAGCTCCTGACCTGAAGGTGTTTATTTTTGATGGAGTGTGTGGCTAGGTTGGCACTAAGACCGGAGCTGTGTAAACATGTTTCCTGCCAAGCCAATTGTGATTAGAGCTCCCAGTAACAGGAATCCAATATGGGATTAGAGATTCCAGAGTAACTTTAAATTAGAAATAAATTTGGCCAAAGCAATGTCAACAGCAGCCACCTTCAAAATTCTGGGCAACAAAATGGTTTTGCAGATTTTACAAACAAGGAATAGGATTATTTTTTAAATGCATCTCCTTCAATTTTTATGGTTAATTTCAAGCCTGCCAGTCAGTTTACAAAACTAAAATGAGAGATATTTACAGATAGTGTGATGCCTACACATGCAACTTCTCCTTTTGAAGACACAAATCGATCAATGCAAGGATTGTAATGTGGAGGGGGAATGAACTAAACAAAGGATTGCAACAGACCCTATTAAAAGGGGTATCAGGTGGCAGTTACTAATGACATACTTCAGAGATCAGTTTGGCTTAAGCCTGCTTATTCTATCAACTAATGATGTGTGTGGAAGTAGATGTAAACTGAAACCTGTGGATGGCATGGGTGGGGTGCTGTAACACTGGTGACTGAAGAATCACATGCAAAATTAGGGAGCTACGGGAAAGACTGTATTCCAAAGCAGGAGTTTTCTTTGAGTTCAGGAACCAAGCGCTCAGTACGTCTTTGGATTCCATGAGCAGAGGGCTTGAAAGGAGACCAGACTGCAGTTTGTTTGCAGTAGTGTAAATTATATTAATGCCGTACTGCAGAACTCCTGCTGATTGTCTAAAGAGGTGGAAGATAATGTTTTTCCCTTGCCTGGTAATTTTGCTTTTTTTTCCTGCTAAGTTAGTTCAAGTGTTTTCAGCTTCACAGCTCTCTGTGTTCTTTCAACCAGGGCATCCATTAAACACTTCCCTGAGCCTCGATGCCTTGATAAGGTGGCTGTACCCGTGCCACACTGATCTTCGTGGGTTTGCATTGTTGAATTACATATACATTTCCTACTTTTTGAAACAGGGCTCCACGTTTTTCATCTCTGAGTCAATCCTGTTCCTTTGTCTTCTAAAGCTCACCCCCTGCCAAAGGTGTTTGTTTCGTTCGTGCTCATGTGTGCTAAGGCTACGTTATGATACTACTTGGTGGGTGTGTATGCGAGGATTTTTTTATTTCTCACCAGGGTATCAGAGCTGGAAAATCTCACATATTTCAGCAAGATATTTCTTTTGTCGGCATGGTGGAAGACATACAATGTTCATTTTCAAAGTCTGTTATGAGTCTACTTTATGTTAATTTGCCATTGAATTACTATGCCTTGAGCTGGGAGCTTTAGGAAGCACAGACTTCAGTATTAGATAAAAACCTATTCAGTCTACTTTGACATCAGCTCCCCACGTTGCACAATGTTCATTTATTTTTAAGCTACAATTTCCTCTGTATTTGTATTAAAGAACAATACTGTGAATGCACAAAGGAATGTCACAAGCGGGTAGTGATTAAAGTGGCCACCTACCATGCTTCAAGAAAGAAGTAAATGCTTGATCTATGTGGTGCTAAAGTTAAAAAGATAGAATTGGGCACTGTGGTCTGAAATGCACCTGCATCTGTACTTTCTTTCTCCTTTCAGTGGCTGAAAATTCTAATCAATTAATTTTACACTGTTACCTTAGGGAACCTATGGTACACCAGAAAGTCTCTAAAAAGTGTGGCATTCTTGTTTGCTTTGTGTGTGGTTGCAAAAAATTATCTCAGAAAATAACTGTATTGTCGCTTGGTTAGTAATTACCATATTGTAAGATTTTCTGGAGCTGATTTCCCATTATATGAATATTTTTCTCTTCTCTCCTTGTTTTCCACTCAGAACCTATTAAAACCCCTAATGGAATAGCAATTAATACAGCATCTTTGGATTTACATTGGCTGAAGTTTCACTGCTGCTGTGGAAAATATTAATTAGGTTCCTGTGGTGACAGCTTGTGCCATCCTCTGGCACTGTGCTGCAGGGACATTCCTGGTGTGAGTGCTACTGACTGGGCTGTCTCTGCTGTCCAGATTAAACCAATGTGGAGGACCTTGGTATTTCTGTGCCACTGGCCAGGGGTGATACAGACTCCTGTCTCTGCTGCAAGGGAAGTGCTGAAAAAAATCATCACTTTGCTATTTCAGAACATGCTTTTTGGAAAAATGCTGCCAAGAACAGTCCAGTGTTCTGAGGATGATAGCTTAGATAACTGTGCAGGTCTTTTCTGTCTTAAATTTCAAGACATCTTTGATATTGTGAAATTTCCTTAGCTGGTGGGGTACACCATGCATTTATATTACTGATCACCACATCAGCTTCTGGCCAGCAAAAGAAAACTCACTCTCATAGCCACCAATCCAGGTTTATGCTGCAAGTCAGGCTTCACCTGCTCAGGAGCAGTCTGCTCACTAGTCTGAAAATGTCCAAAAAAACCTGAAGAATTTCTTAAAAACTGAAAGAGTAACAGGAAGGGCTCTGGATTGTGAATGTGAAACTTCAGAGGCAAAAAAAAGTGTTATAAGTAAAAACAAATCTCTTTAGCTTCATGTTCACCATGACACTGCACCTCCAGTATTTAGGTAAATGTGGATCACATAAATTTCTACAAGTTGAAATCAGAGTGTTAGAACACTGCAGTGTAAACTGCATCTTTGTTACCAGCTGAACTGCTTCCAGAGCCTGTAGATCCCTGCAGCTGTTGAGAGGTTGTTGAATATATAAGGTAAAAGTTGTGTGAAGTAGTCAAAATTAAATTATAAATACACTACCAAATTTTATTCATTTTCCTGAATGTTGACGAATTTGACAGTGTCTGCACTTATTAATGTGTTCAAATATATAGACTGAAAAATAGATGTGATTAAATGAAATACATTGTAGATGCCTTTCTCAAATAAGGCTTTTCTACCTACATATGGGATTAGCTTTCCAACAAAAATAAGGGCTCTTTGCAAAAATGGGTGGTGGTGGGAGGAATGCAGTATTCTGAATTCTCAAATCTGTGGAAGAAACTAGAAAGTGCAGTTAAGGTTTTCTGAGCTCAGTTTGATTTCCAGTCTCAGCCAATTACCATACTATCTGACTTCTTATATTCTGTACCATGATGCTTGAAATATGTGAACACTGCACTTAGTTACCTCCAGAAATGTTATTTTCTACTGAGGAATATTCAGGTGATCTCATCTCTTTGCTGCAGGCTTGGCCCATGATATTTTCTAATATTGTTTTAAGGATAAATATAATTGCTAAGATATTTCCTTGTCCATGGTAGGAATGGGACCTTATCAGATACAGAAGGGAGGGAGCTTGGCAGGGTTATCGCAAGCAAAGTTATGGTTTAGAGTTGGTTTGTATGCAGTTATGGTTGTATCACTGCTGTATTCTTAACTGGCTTATCCCTGCTAACTTCCCTTTCTTCAAGCAGTTTCTGGCCAACACAGGATGCTTCACATTCAGCAGCTGCTGTACCTATTGTGGATATTCATTTCTGCAGCCATAACTGTTAATATTTTCACTGGTTGCTGTCAGAAAGAGTCTACACAATGTCTATCCTTGGATAACTTCAGTAAGTGAGAACATTTCCCTAGCATAATACTAATAAGCTAGTGTTTGAGGATTTATGATGAACATAAGTTTTGTGTCAATTTTCTATCAGAGCATGAAGCGTAGAGCAGTCAGTGTAGGAGGGAATGCCATCTTGTGAGCCATGATATTCTGATGAGATCCACAGGCAGGCACACAAGCAGCCCGTCCCTCTGGTGACACAATACACAGTTACACTGTTTACTTAGTGCAGATATAAATTGTGTCACGTTTTAATGCAACAGTCTCATAACAAAGGGAAAAAGTTCTGTACCAGTGACAGCTGCTGAAAATTGTGGTGTCAGCCTTAGGACCGTGTGGCTCCAGGGACTTGCCTGCCTCATGAGTTTATCTGGAAGTGAGCTCGGCACTGTAACAGACTCTGGCACTGCAGACTGAGGTTGCATGTGGAAGTTGTCATGGAGGGATCTAGGTCTACTGGAAGAACATCTCATGCCCTTCTTAAAATTTGGGTAACTCCCAGCACAACGTGGCTTGCTTAGTTTATAGCATGATGTTAAGTGATCAAATGGGAATTGAATGCAAATTACATAAAAGGACAGCTTGTTTGGTTTCAAGAGTCAGAACTCCCAGGGTCTATTCCTACCTCTTCAAGCAATTTCGTGTGTGATGCAGTTAACAGTATTCACTTCAGTTAACCTTCCTGAAAAGTCAAGATGCAGTACTGCAGAAGTGTTGCCTGCCTCAGCATGGGTATCACCTAACACATTCATGCACTTGAGGCAGTCAGTGTGGCAGGCCTCCAGGTCCATGCCAAGGTTCTTTATGCAGTTAACAGAAAGCAATAGGTGCTTTCAAAGGCAGGCAGAGATTGCTCCTGCTATTTTCTCTTGTGGACCAGTGCAGGCAGGCATGCAGTTGGGCTCCTACCCCACTGACATTTTCCCTAGGGCTTTGAATTCCGTGTATAGAAACTATTTCATTGTACAAATGCAAGAAGTTAATGGTAACAGTGCTAGCAGCTATCTTAACACTGTGGACTTGATTTTAGATGTTCACAAATTGTAACTGAAGAAAATAGAAGTTTATGCCTCCCTGAAGCTCACATGCAGCAGACAGACTTTGTCAGCTGGTATTTAAAGTGCCATTGCAATTCTAAGGTCTGTCAGACTTCATTTGGGAAGCGCCCACAGGTTTTTGATTAGAGGGCTAGTACTCAGGAATTATGTCGCAGTTATTAGAAGGGAGTTACCTTCAGTGTCAGCTCTTGAATGTAAAGCCAAGTGACAGACTAAAAGCATTCAAAGCACCTCATTCTTAATTCCGTCTGCCAGTAACAGCTTCTTCATTACAAGGAAAAGGTGGGCAGGAAATACAAAGAAAGCCTCACATAATATACCTATTTGCATTTGCAAGCTTGTTTTCTGCCATATATAATTGCAGTTATCACTTTCCATTTACAATCCTGTAATTCACTTAGTGAATGTAATTCCTGTTTTGTTTGATAGGAGCAGTAGGAATTCTGATGTAAGACCTAATCTTGCATGTTTTAGCCCAATTTTAAAAGGGCATTTTGAAGCCTGATTCTTGTAATGGATTTTGCACCTATGTTCCCAAATAACTGCACAGGATTTAGCCAGGCCGCTTTGGTAAGAGATTTGTATAAGAGGGATGGACTCTCAGGAAGTGCTATGGGAATAGAGGGTAAGGTGGTGCTGCAGTAGGCATCTATTTGGCAATTATTTAGTTGTCTGTCTTGGAAATTTCTGAACTCATCTGAAATCCTCTCATCCTGCCAATTGCATTTCATGACCAGTATTTCTGCCTGACAAAAGCTGGTACGAATTGCAGTTCTTTGCTCTACTTCTCCACTACTTTTGGCACTATAAAAGTTCAAAGCTTTGAATGAATTCTGACTATACTTTTGTCTTCTTTGGAAGTTCATGGAAAATGTTGCATTATTTTAACACATAGATTGAAATTTGATGTGCTTCTGGCACAGCTCAAGTAGATTCCTGACCTCTGAGATGAATAAGAGCAGCTTTACTTCAAGTGTCTGGAGACCAAGAGGGTTTTTTCAGCAGGTGGGAACTGCCAGTGTGTAGGATGCCTACATCACGCTGTCTTTGCACAGTCATCATTGTATGTAGTCAGAAACTCTTTAGAGAAAGTAAATGTTGAAATATCTGAGAAAATTAAGTCTTGAGGCCAGAGGCAACCTAAATTCAGGGAAAAAAAGTATGTTTGCAGTAGGAAAAAATAGCTGCAAACATACAAATACTAATTGTAAAGCCAAACAGAGGTGCTTGTAAATGAAAGAGCTCTAAAAGCTGGATCACCTGCTGTCTGATGATGCTGCCATTTTAGAAATGCACCAAACTAAGCATTTTAGACCAGATTAAGAGAAATATGATGGTGTAAGTGCAGGTGTATTGGATGAAACAAGCGAAACAGAAAACAAAAATATTCAGTTACGTATCTACAGGGCAATGTGCAGCCAGGGTCTTTGGAATAGTGTATCCAGCTGCACACACACTGCTTTTATGTAAGAATCCTTCTGAATTAAAAAGAGTGATACCACATAAAGCTGAATGAACGTTTGTTCAGCCTGGAGAAGAGAAGGCTCTGGGGAGACCTTAGAGCAGCTTCCAGTGCCTAAAGGGTCTGACAAGGAATCTGGAGCGGGCCTTTCGACAAGTGCATGTAGTGATAGGACAACAGGGAATTGGTTTAAGCTGAAAGAGGGGAGAGTTAGATTAAATATTAGGAAGAAATATCTAGTCTTAGGAAGAGGCTGGTGAGGTTCTGGCACAGGGTGTCCAGAGAATCTGTGGCTGCCCCATCCCTGGCAGTGTTCAAAGCCAGGTTGAACACAGGGGCTTGGAGCAACCTGGCCTAGTGGAAGGTGTCCCTGCCCGTGGCAGGGGTTTGGAACTGAATGAGATATAAGGTCCCTTCCAACCCAAACTATTCTATGGCTCTGTGATTCTATGTAATTTGCTCATGTCATGTCTTGTATTGCTGGTTGCTGGGGAGTTCTGCACACCGGTGGCTGGTATGGTATTGCCACCATTTGGGACAGGAAGGGAGCATTGCTGTGCCCCCACAGCACTGCTGGCAGCCTCATCGTGCATCACCTCGGCTCTGGCAGTGCAGGCATTGCTCCCTCAGCAGGGTAGTCACATAGAGACAGAGCAGTTTCCCTGTGTGGCTCTGCTTTTGCTGGAGTTTGGCACAAGTGGCTCATTGGAACAGCAGGAAGGTCAGATCGGATTTTTAAAAATGACATGGAAATGAGGTTTCAAACAAAACAGACCCTCCATGGTCCAACAACATCTTACCTGAACCACTGCTCAAGTGGTTGAACCACAGCAACAGATCGTAACTGAAATTCAAGTTCTTAGCAAGAATGGGAATAATACTTTATATGCCCCCGGTTAGCGATGTTTTCCTCCTTGCGAGGGAAGATTTGGACTGTAATGTATCACTTTAATTGTTTCTCTATTTCATAAAGATTTGTTTCTAATTTTTATTTTTAGTAAAAACATGTGAAGTAGACATATGTCATAACTGAAGCATAAGTTTCCAGAGTTTGAAGTATTACAGGTTTCTTCATTCAGGCACTTTTCATTTCTGTATGTGACCCATGAGTGTATTTAGGAATAAAGAAACTGGTTGTGGTGTGTACTGATTCTGGGAATTGGAGAAAACTTGAAAGTGCTGCCTCTCGGGCAAACTGGACAGAACAAATCTGATTTACAGACTTGTGCTGGATTTCCGAAAGCACTTAAGTAGTTTAAGACCATAAGCACCATTGACTTGAAAGTCAATAAGATGTTTTTGAGAATTCAGTCCACAGTCAGTTATTTTGTAACATGTAAATACAGCAGCAAAGGAAAGAAAAACTGCAGTTACTGACTGCCCACACCAAACTGCAACCTAACCTTCATCTTCTCGCACAGCATCATTGAAGGTTGCGCCTTTGGCAGCCCCATGTGGCACCAAGCAAAGGTCTGTTCCAGTAGATTTAAAATCTTAAAAGAGACTCTCAATATCTTAATATATGCAAAAGTTTCAGCACAGGTATGGAGATTTGGGGGAAATCTATATTGTTTATTTATAGGTTGGGGACTCATATTACTTCTTTGCCTTTGATATTTATGTGCTTGCTGTACTACTTCCAGAGATGCAAGTTACCCACAGAACTTTGAATTGTGGAATTTAAATTTATTTATTTTGTGTGTCTCTCTCTTTAGGCAGCCAATTTAGATATCTTCATTAGAAAACTAAAGCTTTCCATGTATTTAAGGAAGAAAGAGGCAGCGCATCAGGTGCGAAAATCTTTGGATTAACAGCAAAACAAAGCACAGCAAGAAACTGCAGTGTCATGAACTATGTTAGTAGTGGAATTATACTGCTCCATTTTTTTTCCCAAGTAGATGCTTAGAGTAAGGACTAAGAAAAGCATACTCCTGGGCAATGGGAGTGTTAGAAGGTAAATTACCCTTTGAATCTTTTGCAGCAGATACAAGGTTTAGCTACATGATGATGATACAGTTTGTACTCATTTTATGTCATACTAATGCGGAGACAAAAGAGATTTACTGTTCCTGTGTGCTTACATTTTCATTGTATTTCATTCATATTGGAACTGTAGCTGTTATAGCTAACTAGTGTGTTTTCTCTGCCTGTGCCACTTTTCCTTCCCCATCGTGCTTGGAAAATGAAGAAAGGTGTCACAGCAAGAGAAGTGCATCTGTGTTACCATGCTTTGACAGCTTCTCTATTTCTGCCCACAAATTCTTATGCACGCACTGTAAACACAGACGTTTCAGTTTGCATTTTTCTCTCATTCATAATATTATTTATTTATAACATAAAATAAAACTTAATGTGTCAGGTCTCTCTAGCATAATTCCAGACTACTTTGTGAAATTTCAACTGAAGCAGTAGAAAAGTCGTTGAGGAAGGCATTTTCCTCCAAACCCATTACAGCCTTTCCAGAAGGGGCTAAAATGAAGGTTGGAAACATGCCTCTTCACTCTCTCTTTCGTAACAGAAAACCTAATTTTGTTCCCAGTCTAACAAACCCATCTAATCTTTGTAGAGATGCTACCAGCTCTCTTTTTTCTTTTTCTCGTCCTATAGTATTTTCTGCTTTTTGCTGAAATGAGTGTCCAGACGAGGTAATGAGTTTTGTGGGGACAGGAGACAGGTCAGACATTCAGTAATGATGACTCTTGTGGTAGCTGCAGAGGCACATGGAGAGCTGTGGATGTAGAGAGAGCTGGGGGACTACATGCTGTCATTTCTAAGGGCTCTCCTTAGAAATCGCATCGATGAGTAAATGCATTCACAGGCACTGGAAAGGTTAACAGACCTATGAATGTGGATTAGCAGAACTCTGTTCTGTAGCTCAGTAGCACCAAATGTGGCAGCTGCATATATATGTGCCCTTGTGTGTCTGTATACACTCAATACATGTGTGCATATGTCCTCCAGCAGTAATGTTCAGTGCTGCAGGAAGAACGAGAACTCAAATGTAAGAGGTCAGTGACATTCTGTATTGGTCCCCATAAATCTGTCCACTTGGGGAAAATAGTTTGGAGCTGAAGACATAGGTGGCTGATTTTGCATCAGTACCTACTTGTGCCTTAATACACACGAGAATTTGTTCAGGAACAGTTAGTTCATCCTTGTGAAAACATTAGCCTTCTGTTGCTGCCAAGGTCATTGTCGGCTTCAGTTACCTGATGCTCTGGGACACATTTCCAAACCAGTGAAGTCCTTGGAAGGTTTACTTCAGTGTCTGTCCTTGTCTCCAATATAGACATATGATAAATACCTGTTACTATTCTTAACACAAAGCAGATGTGTTCTTTTGGGCAGTCCTTCAGCAGCATATGAAGTATTTAAGACCATTACACTAAAGTGACAGCAAACAGATTACTTAGTCTTCTTTTCCTGAACACGTTGCATTGTTTGTGGTGTCTTACACAAAATGGTTAGTTACCAGAATAATATCACTGGAAAAGTACGAGTTTTTGTGTTCCCCCACAAGTGCTTGGTCTATGTAAGAGGTTGTTACACCTCCCTGTAGACCCATCTCAAAGGTTGAAAGTCTGGCTTTCAGTCCAGGTGCCCAGGAGTTCAACCTGTCAGAAAAGACTGGTGGTCACAGTGCTGCTGGAGCTGGGTTCAGTCTTCAGGGTGAGTGAAGATAATATGAGTAAGTTTGGCAAGCAGCTTAGGACTGTCTCAGAAGAGTGTGCTGTACATCTGTACTACATCTGCACTACCTGCAACATAACTGCTCTAGCAAGTATGCATCGGGGAGATGTTATGGCTGCTTATGACCTAGAAGGCTGAATGTCTCCGGCCTTGGCAATTCCAATTCTTTGCTATTCAACCTGAGTCCACGCCAGCCTCCTAGAGACATAATTGAGCCTTAATTAGAAAGCATAAAATTAGTACGCAAGAATTCTCTTCATTGGGACACCATAGTGAACCCCATTATGTCCTTAAAGGGAAAGTAATTCATTTTGTAGAGCTTTGGATGCATCCTACTCATATGTGGTAGAAAGAATTCATGAGCACTTTGTAGGTGTAAGAAAATAAAATACAGTATCAGTTAAAGTAAATTCATGATATAGCCACTGTATTTGGTCTTTGTTTTGCATTGTTTTTAGTCTTCTTAGGGTAGCTTATTTGATAAAAGATCGGAGATGAACATTTCATGCCTAATCAACATCTGGTAAACCACCACATTCCTTCTCAATACTGACCGAATGTCACCATTAAGCAGAATATTCGATAATGCTCAAAGAGCAGCTTTTGTCAGTATCATGAAACAGAATTGCTTTCCTTGAGGAAAACCCAATTAAGAGAATTCTGAATAACAGTGAGTAGCCTGCTGTGTTCCTAATGCTATTGATCATGCAACATATTCCTTTGACTGTTCAAGGACCTAAATCAGGCCAAAGGCTTCTATGAAGACAGCTTCATTCTTCATGTGTGTGAACACACGAATAACAAAATAACAATTTTTTAATTTTGGATTTATTGAAACCTTCTATATATGAAGGCCTCTAATGCAGGCTAAAATATGAAGGATTATGTTCAAATTTCTATAATTAATGTTAGAGTAATGAAATAGATGTGTACAAATGGATGCCACGATATTTCGTATGGTAATTGAACATGGAAATTATTTGCATTTTCATGTGAATTTTGACACATGGGTTGGCATGCCTAAAAATTTGAAATCGGAGATGATAATCTATGCTGTGGTTCTGAGTAACACAAAGAATCAGTTGCACACAATCTTCTAACAACTTATTTCCTGGCCTTCACTGTGGAAAACCCCAGATTTTTCTGCCTTTTAAATGGCTTTTTTTTTTTTTTTTAATTTCAAATGTGGTTTGATAGGACAATGAAAGAGTTGATTGTAAGTGTAAAATTGACCTTTTGTTCTGCATTTAAAGCACATTCCCATCTTCTGCAAAATTATCAGTTTTCTTATTACCAAAAATCAACATTATCTGTCAACAATACAAAGGGTGAATGTGATTAACCACCCACTTCCTTGGAACAAGTGCTATCTTGATTCATTTAATTTAGAACATCTGAAGCTGTCAGTGACTTACCATCTGCTGAGAGTACCTGCTGTAGTCTGAAATGCCTTCTTAGCAATACGTGGGTTCGATTGTATAAGGGAGATCAGTTTTTCTCATCTGTATTTCAAGAATGTGTTTGTATAGTTTCACTTTGGTAAAAACTGAGCAACATTAATCGCTTCAGAAGGTGTAAATTGAATCTGTAATGCTACTGATGTCATTTGTGTCTATAGAAAAAAAGAGATCATGTTGCATCAAAAATTGACTGCATATGCCCAAATAAAGATCTTTTTGATATGCAGGTATTGCTGAGACATGCATCCCAGCTGCTTTTTCATTGTTTCTCAAAATCTGAGTTTTGATGGAGCAGAAGAGACTTGATTTGCTCACCTTTGCTCGCCTCCACGGTGGCTGGTTTAAAAGGCAAGCGGGGCGTGGTTTATGGCACAGGAAGGTGTTCAAGTTCGTTTTCTTAGCTGCATCTTTTATGCAGAGAAATACAGCATATCAGTTACTAGTTTTATCAAGCTGGCACCCTCAATGACCATTGTCATGAAAGCTTTTGAGCTGCTGTAGTCTAATGTCTACCCTAATCTGAAATTAAAAGCAAGCCTTTCATAAAAGCAGTCTGAATTGGTAAAATCAGTGCCATTAATACAACACATTGAATGCTCTTTGTAATAAACTGTAGAGGAAAGGTAAAAATACATTACCCTGAAGTGGGAAATATAATGACAATTAAAGTAAAACATGAAATATAACCAATAAAATGTTACACTGGCTAACGATTTCTATCCCGTCTATCACTTTGCACCAAATGATGCAGAGGTACAATAGCTGGCATTAAAACCACAAAAGCTGACAGAAGTCCTTCCTGTGGCTTCAATTTGCTCTGCAGTAGAAGCTGCTTTTTTTTGGGCATCAAGTATATGCCACCTTTTTCTTTTTTTTTTTTTTTTTTTAAATACTCAGGAGTTTCTCATCTTGCAGTGTTACAAATTGTGGCAGTGTTTAAATTCTTTGTAAACATAACTCGTGCAGATTCAAGCATTTTTTCTGAGTGTTTTTCAAAGCTTGGCCTCTGTATGACTACGTAGCATCTTGAGAAAGAAGGAAAAAGATTTTGGAAATAAGACTAAGGATGAAACATTCTGAAAGTATTATTTCAGAAAACTACATGACTTCATAAAGAGATCATACAAAGAGGGTTTTGTGTTCAGGTGAACCTGTTTGTATGGTTTGTCATTCCTGGGCTTATCCTTATTTTACCGTATTGATTCCAGCAGAAGGTTGGCTTGCAGTAAAACCAGAACAAAGTAGGGCTGGTGGTGGCCGAGAGCTTTCAATCTGGAGTGTGGTTCCTCATTTCCATGCACTTTCTGTGGTGTCATAGAAACTTTTCCCCCTTTTTCTGCAGTTCTGCATTTGTGCCTGTTCAGGTGTTTGCTCAGCAGAGCTGTCATTCAGGGCAAGGGGGAGCAGTGGAAGCACAGGAACTTCTCCCAAGGAACATCACTTAGCTGTGCCCGGCTGTTACTCCTAGATCACTTCCCCTTCCCTGCAGGCTCATTGCTTGGTGTCTCTTACCTTAAAGAAGTATAGTGTTTGACACACTCTCACAAAATATTTTTCTCTTTCAGAGTGCTGTTTGTTTCCTTGTAAAAGAATAAATTGTAATTTTGATAACAGCTTATAAAATCATTCCTTAAATAGAAACTTTTTTCCTTATCCTGTCAGTAAAAATGCCTGGCTGGGCAATTTTGGTATCAGTCAAGTGATTCACATTATGGGTAAATTTTGTCACTTTTGAAGAGAGTAATTTCCATTTCTTCTTAGAGCACAGTGAGCCAATTTGCTCTGAGGTTCATCTGTAGGCTAAATTGTGGGAAGTCATGCTGCAGACATTGTTTTGATAGAGGGGTGCATCTCGGGAGAGAGTTAAAATGCTTGGTGAATGCTTGAATTCCTTTTTCTCTCATACACTCAGGGCTGCATCTGACACCCTTTCATTTAATCAGTTCTCAGTGTCTCTCCTGCACCATTTTTATTGCCTATCAAGTTGTTAGAAATGGTTTAATCACCATCTGATTATAACTCTCCTCTATAACTTAACCTCTAGAAAACACCCTCAGATGTTTGAGTATATGGTGCTGTAGTTTGGACACTGGGCAGTGTGTTGCTGTTTGGATGCTTTGCAGTAGAGTGCAAAACCATTAAGATGAAATCAAGCTATTTAGTGCTACAAACTAGCTTTGCTATTCAATAATTTTCCTTGAAAACCAGTCTTTTCATTCCTGAAAGTTGCTTATGTGCCAGGCCTCTACTTTTTAGTGTCTAAATTTTTCACTCCAGGAGCAGTAGGGTACTGGGCTTTACTAAATGAACGTACTATAAGTCCCCACTTTCCACAGGTACCTTGACAGCACTCTTTCTTCTGGCTCCTGCTGCCTGAAATTGCTCTCTTTCTATAACTAACACCCTTCAGAGACTGTTTTCATTTCAGTTCTCTGTGTTTGCTGACTGTGTCCATTTTTGTTTAAAACAGCCATATGTGCTGTTTGCAAGGCAATCACTTTGCTTAAAGGTCTTAAGTTAAAGTGACAATGTCAAAGTTTGTAAGGCTTAATAGATGTCCCTCTTCAAATAATAAAATAAAACCCAAACCAGAAATTGAAAATCTCATAGAATTCCATTCAGTTATATTTTTCTGCTTTGAATAAATTAAACTGTACGTTTTTTGGGCAGGAGAGAGAAAAAGAGTAGCATAAGGGAAAAAATAAAGATAAGGGCACAGAATTCATTACAAAAAAAACCCTCACTAAAATATATGCAAGACAGGAGCAGGATAACATGACAATACACAGTGTGTATTGTCACAGCTGAGGAAAATGGGCTGGGTTTAAATCAGTTTAAGAAAAATTATAAAGCTATATGTACATTATGGTAGTTTTATGGTCTTACAGCTGCACAAAGCTTTAGTAACAAAATCCAATTTTGTTCAAAACTGTCCTGGTTATAGCTTTTTATAGTATTCCCAAACTTGGTTGGATGAAATGTAAAGTCTACGTGGGCCAGGGCATGGTAGAGGAGCTAGACGGTTTTGGAGATGGATAGAACATGGCAAGCCTGTTGGCATCAGCTACTTTTGGGGACAGGAGAGAAGAGAACTTGACTAATAACAAAGCCTCTCACTGAATCTTTGGGAGTAAAATAGAAATCTGTTGAATCTGTAATAAACAAAACTGCAGCTCTGTGGCTGGATTTTCCTTTTCTGTATGCTAATGAATGATGCTCTTACGCAATATGTCAGCTGTTCTTATCTTTTAATGTTATTTCATGAAAGACATGGCAATATGCTTCTGTTAAAATGCTTACCCAGTTGCTGAGATAACAAAAGGAGACCTCATTAAAAAAGTAAGTGAAACCTTTTCATCGATTACATTTAAACTTCAGAAATAGGAGAGAATAACCATTTCAGAAAGAGTTTTCATACCACACGACTACTTCTTCATATGCCTAAATCATCATTGTGCAGTCTGCACTGAGAATATCGGTAAAAATCTCATCTGTTTGCCTTTAATATATTTTTTCAGGATTTCATAACTAAATCCAGGAAATAATAGCAAGTTCTCACACTACTGATAATAAATATTAAAGAAACTAATTAAAAAATATAACTATTAAAAATATTGTCCTTTATTTGAACAAATACCTAGTATTTTGTGGTTTGCTAATTGGAAGACTGTTATATGCATGTTTTGAATGTTATATGCACAGACTTGTAAGTGTACCTCAAGCACTAGACTCAAACATGCATGTCCTTCTTACAAATACATAAAATCGATTTCTCCAATTCTTGTGCTTTTGCTGCCATTTTACTTATGACATGGGAAGTAATGTTATTTTGAATATAACTTGTTAGTGAGTAACACTAGGTACATATTTTGCACAGTAAATAATAATAGGAACCAGAAATATTCTTTATATCTCTGTTCCCAAATTTTATACTACTTACAATTCAGTACATGAAGCTTTTAATTCAGTTTCAATAGATTGCTTATGAGCCCCTTGAAAGCTGGTCCAATTTAATAATGTTAGATGACAAGAACTATTATAAAAATTAACTCTATTATCTTCCCTCATTAGTGAAAGCATGTCAGATATAAAGAATCCTACAATTGCTCTTTTATATTTGTTTTTAATTAAGACATTGTAAAAATTAGTTCCTTTTGAAAGTTCACTGGTGACAGTTATTGAAAAGTTATTTAGGCCAGTTTTGTTACATTTCCTCCATTAGTGGGGTGATTTACTGAACTATGAAGATCTTTAACTGTCTTAAGGGATTTGCTATTTAACTAATCTGTTTCTATTTGGGATATTTCAGACCCATAGCAAGCACTTTGATGATCTGGGTTTTGTTAGTGTTAAAGTTTCACCAAAGACATCCAGTGGGAAAAAGATCTTCATAGTCACTTACTCTTTCCTTTCTTCCGTCAAGGTGCACAAGTGTCATCAATGTCGCCTTTTTTCTTGAAATGCCATGAATAATTAACTTACAATAATGTCTACATTTAAAGAATCATCTCTATCAGTAAATAGGTTTTGTATTTTCACAGGAGACTGGAACAAATAAGATGCCAAATTTTGGAGATTTGCATGTCTTTGGGAGTTAGAGCTTTAGTCTTGGGAGATGAATTTTCCTTGATGGCTATTAGTTCTGTGAACTCCCTGCTATCTCTCTCTTCCTTGAATTACTGACTTATTACTTATACATACACCCCTTCAAATATAAATTTGTATATATACAACTTTAATCTGTATAATTATAGAAAGAAATCTTGCACTTTTGGGGGCTCTCTACTCCATTTAATCTCATTTTATTTCCAACCACTCCTGGCCCAGCCTTTATAGATATTTATAACATCTCTTTACTTCTGTATTGAGTACGTTAGCAGTGGACCCAACAAAGATAAATATCACCCTATATGGATCCAAGCAGATATGAATTTTCATGACTCCTTTCACATGTATAAAATTAACAGGGGTTGCTTTCCAAGGAGAAACTGTGATTCAGTTCTTAAAACGAAACACCTGCTCTTTAAACTGATTTAAACCAAAGAATGAGTCAATAAGAAAGGAATGAAATTAGTGGACCTTGCTTTTCTGTGCTGGAATTAGCTCTTTCTTTTCTGAGTAGAAGATGAGAAGTCAGGATGCACCATCATAATGCTTAGTACTGACAGACAAGGTGCTTGTGCTTGTAGCGATTTAGTGGAATATCTTAATGCATCATTTTTTGTCAAACTGAATTACATAATATACTCTTGAATGGATTTTTAAATGTAATACCTTAGCTGGGAAGTCAAGTTGTTGATAAATAGAATTGACATACTGTGCTTAAAATTTAAAAAAAAAATAAAATAAAACCAGAGTGATGTATAGAGAGCTGAATACACACGTCTAAGTGAATTTAGAGGGGTCTTTTGTTGTTCTTCCTTCAGGAAAAAGACAGCAATCTATACTGTAATCTCAAAAGATGGGTAGAAGACAGGACTCAGCTTTTGTCTTTTTACAGAAACAGTCTATCATTAATATTGTCCTTGCCAAAATTCATCATCTTCAACTGCCCAGCCAGGTAGAAGAAGCAGCAGTCATTCTTTCTTTCTTTGTTTCTAAGAATGGCTCCCACAGCGAGGGGACACACAAGACATTCCTTTTGCAAATAATTTTTTTTAGTTTTTTTGGCATTATGATACACCTTGAGCTGACTATTGCTTATTTCTAAGTACTGTTATAAGGAAAAAGAAGGACCAAATTCTTGTGCTTGATACGGTCTTCACTCTTCCATTGTATTTAAGGGCAAACTTGACCATGCTCTTTAACAAGTACCAATTCTTTTTTAATGATGTGTTTCAAAGTGTTCTGGACAATGTTTGGTATCCTTTCAACATCATGATGTGTCATCTTGCATGCTGTTGGGAGAATGTAAGGAGCATAAATCCTGGGGATATGCTTGGGTCTTCATTCACTAGTAGGCATTACTAAAGTAGGTATTTCCAGTTGGGTAGACCAGAGGAGTTTAAACAGTGTCAAACACCCACTCTCCTCTACCTAAAAATAGCTTTTCCCTCTCTCGAACTGGATTGTGTCTTACTATGAAAAATAAGAACCAGGGAATCTGTGGAGCCCAACAGACTTGCCAGTCTGTTTTTGTTGCTCCAACATATGCTTGTTTAAACTGCTGCATGTTTCTTCAGAAAAGGGCAAGTGATACAGGAAGAAGCATCAGGAAAAAGACTTTCAGTGAGACATACATGTGTACCTCACTTGCTGCTCTGGCATTTCTTTCATGCTCAGCAAACCCACAGAGTTCTGTAGGATTTGGGGAATTCCATTATGAAGCTGAAATAAAGGAATCAGAAGATTGATCAAGGTGTATCTTGAAGTCTAGGAGGTATGAATCACTGCAGGAAGATTCGTGCTAGTCACTTAAGTTCAGATATACTGCATTCCATTGTGACTCCAAGTATGGAAAACAACACTTAAAAGCTACATTTGAAATTGGTGCTCTTCAAGACAGAATTTTTCCCGAAGTGCTGAACCTTTAGCAACATCCATGGACTTAACTGGAGCGTTTAAACATGAGCTGTTTGGAACATCAGTTCAATTTTAAAGCAGCATAAGTAAGGATTAAGGTACATAACTTTCCTGTTGCTAAGCTAGGATTCTCAAGTGGCTTTATGAAGCTAAGAATATGTATAGGAACTTTCTTCTATCATAAGCATATTTCCCTTACGGCATGTTTCCTGTATGATCTCTAGAAACAGTTCTATTTTTAGGTGTGTTATTTAAAATGTTACACTGATGGCACATCTAAGCATTGCTAAAATGTCTCAAAATGCTTTAATAAGAATAATTTTAAAGCATTTTTCTGGCTTAGTTGCAACTAGAAATAACTGAAATAAGAAGCCTTTAAAAAGCTACTCACACATCTTTAAAATTGATACTAAGCTTTTCATAACACATTCCCAACAAAATAAGATTTGTTTTTTTATTTGTTGATTAGAGAATGTGCCTTAAGGAGAATGGATTTTATTGCAGTAAACTAAAATAGTTATGCACAGAATGAATACATGACAAAACAAGGAGGTAGAAGAATCTTACAGACCTGTATTCTGTACATAGAGTGTGAACCATTGTTCATGTAACATGACTGGCTTACTTGTTGTCCACATGAAAATCTGAGCAGGAACCTGTACTTACAAACATCTTGATAATGTGTGGCACTCTGAGAGAAATGAAAAGTACTGGATTACAAGAAAATGAATATTTGACAGGCATTTCATAGTTACCTTCTGTGGTTGTCTTTCAAGTCTTTCCTCACTGATGCTTGTTATCAGTAGTAATACAGACATGACTGCTCAGTACTGACATGCTACTGAACCCAAGGTGCATGTCTATTAAAACTGGGTATACAAAACAAGACAAGAAGCAGCTTTTTCTTCATGTCTCGGTGTCATTGCAGTGATGATGTGACACCATTATGCACTCCAGATGCTGTGAAGTTTTTAAAACTGAAATTCAGATCTATCCAGGTGCTTTACTGGATTCAGATGGCAGGTGCTGCTGCCCTAATAGCTCCTCCAATGGACAGTAATCTGTGTGTGTTCATGTGCTCTTCTGTTTCTCTTGTCTGCTTAGCCTCTTACATTGCCTGTCTCTCCTTTCTCTCTCAACTTATGAACATCTCGTGAATGACTTACCATTTACTTTTGTGTGGACATATGATTATAACATACAGGCTTTAGAAACGCTCCCCAGATAATTTTATATGCTAGCCAGCACAGAAACAAAAAACTACAATGGCCAAATTAACTCTGTGCATTGCAGAAACCTACCAGCAGTAGTAAGGGTTTACTGTAGGAGTGTTCCCCGTGACAAGTTTGGACACTGTGACACTGGTGAACAGCATGGTGCAGACCATCCACAGGGCAAAGAAGTCTTGATACTAGCTCATCCTCTCAAGTGGATGTACATATAGTACACTATATGTAGTACATAAATAGTGTACATATAGTACGCTATATGTAGTACTGTTTGCTCTGCGTGCAAATCCTGTTCCTTGCCATGCAATGGAGTGACCAAGTGTAAAGTCACAGACTGTTCTGTTTTTCACCTGTTTCCCCAGGCTCTGAAGGACCCATATTGAGATCATTAGAGGCATGCACCAAAATCTACTAAGTTCTCCAAATGTAATGTAGAAAGTTGTATTTTATTTGAGTCAATTGCAAAGTGCAAGGGCTTTCCTTCGTTTCTCTTCCCAGGCTGAGAGGTTACACTTCGCTTTGACAAAGCATTTACTGCAGTATTTGGTTTTCCTTCAAATGCAGTATCAGTTTAGACCCAGAGCAGGTAGTAACAGCCACCCCTACCATCCTGCATTATGTGGGACATGGTGCAGCAACCATCCTGCTGTTTCTCTGCTCTGATAAATGAGGTACCTGTGGGTAAATTACATCTCGTGGTGCATGATCACGGACATTGTAAGTGGCTGCACCACAGTTGTCTTAGCAACAGACACATTCCACAATCTAAAGAACGGCTTCTTAACTCACAAGCGGATAAAGAGACATTGATGCTTTGTCTCCACATGGAAAAGTACATGCACATTGTATTAAGCATTCTCCTCCCTGTTAGAAACAAATTATAGGGAAGCCTGTGATAAATAATACATTTTCACTTTTACATGGCCAGCTTGCAGTCTCTCATGCACTGTGGCACACTGTAACCAAGAGGGCATCTGCACAGTAAACCTGCAAAAAGCAAAATGCCCTTATGTTTTCTGTCTGAACAGGGACGTATTCTTTATGTATGAAAAAACCCTTGCCAGAAACCTGATGAATTGCCACAGAGAGGCTTCATCCATGGACAGCTGATACAAAGGAAAGAATTCCCTAATAGTTGCTGGCTTTGGATCAGAGCTGTGTGTATGAAATGAGCTTCTAGAATCTGTTCCCTGTGAGAAAGACCCATTGAAATGAAATTGATACGAGCATCAAAACTTGAATTATTCAGTTGCTTTTCTAATGCATGTTTTTAAATATGTTGATTGTGGGAGGCTGGCAGTATGAATTGAGCTTTGGGGACTGTATAACTGTGCCTGATACAGCTTTGTGATACAGCAATGCCTGTTTGCTGTGCTTTTACCCAACACTGAAAGGCGAGTGATTACTCGATCATGATTGGATAATTTTCAAAGATTTTACTGGGGATTATTAGTTTTACTGCTCTAATAAACATGTAATTAAACAACGTCTCTATGTTATTGGATCCTAGTCTGCTTTGTACACAATGGATTTACAGTGTGTCAGTAAATATTGAAACTGGGATGTGGTAATTAAGATTTACATAAACCTTCTCTGGAAGGAGGACGAGAGATTTTTACTGTGAGACTCGACTGAAGTGTGGCAGTGGTGGGAAAGTATCTGAGTGTAAATTCTGGCTAGTTCTTTCCTTTCTCCCCCAAGTTATCTAGTTTTGTTCAAGATTTAAGGCCTACATATAGCATAGTCTGCACTTTGAGGGAACAGAAGTCCTTCTCTAAGACTAGGACAGCACTCCCTGACATAAACCAAGGCAAATGAACATCTAATCTGCAATCTAAGAGATAACCTTGAAGCAGGAGAACGTACTTGGGAGCTCTCTTCCTCTACTAGACTCTTATGGCTCTATTCGATTTGACATGCCCTGAACTGCCAAATACATTCCACCAAAGGACTTGAGCTGAGATGTTCAAACCTGGCATTTGATTAAAAGCACAGCACACTTCATTTGAATTGGTGAATCTTTTTCAGAAGATCCTAAAAAAAAATAAATAAAAAATCCTAAACCATATTAAATAATCAAATAAATTGCAGTTTAAATAATATATTTAGGAATGTTTTGTGAAACTTTCTAATAAAAAATGCAGCTCTTGACAGGCCTAATAGTGTTCAGGTTAGTTTGTTTTAAGTACTAATCAGCCCTGCACACCCAGTCTGTATTTTTAGCTGGGCAACGCAATTAAGTGGTACACCAAGTATCTGCATGGTGCAGTTCCATTTAGATTAGGTGATTATTTAACTTTCCACGATGTAACACTCTCCTGAGAAAGATTAAAAAAATGGGTCCCAGAAATATAATATGATGAAGAACAACCTTGATCAGTGCATCATTTATCCTGAAGTTGTAATGATTCTCCCCTTCAAGGCTGGTTAGGGAGAATGGCTGGACTCTAGTGTTCTTTAGGAGTGAGTAGGATTCAAAGGTGCTGTATTGATTCCCACGGGAGACAACCCAAGCAAGGCCGAGGGACATTGATTAAAGATGGGAGTAGGGCAGAAGGAAGCTGCTAGTTACCTGTTTCCAGTCATAACACTGGCAGCAGACTGCTGCACGTCACTAAACCAGACAGAGTAACCTACTCAGTCTTTCCCAGCTAGCGTTAGTGCATGCATGGTCCACAGAGCTCCTTCATGGAAATGGGCATCTGGGTAAAAAGGCCCCCAGTAAGGGAAGGTGTCAGTGTGAGCTCTCATACCAGATGGAGTGCAAGAAATGACAAGGCAAAAAGACTTAATAAATGCCTCAACTGTTAGAAAAGCTTCAGCCTGAGAACCTCGGTTCTTCAGTCAACCATGACTTGCAAATCTGTAGGAAACAAGGGCTTCGTTAATCCTGGTGCTTGCAAAACTGCTCGCTATACAACCACTGTTATCTAACGCCAGTCTAAATGGACCACTACTGAGAGACTGTGATAGAAGCCTTGAAAACACCTATTGTGTATTCATGGAAATGATGTTGCTTTAATTAAAATATTATCTGTGGAGATTTTCTTTCTAATAAGAGATAAGCACTGGGGAATCTTTGAATTTACCTTTGGAATCAAATGATGTCCGGAAAGATATGATTCCCAATATGCAAGGTCTTAACTATGCTGTTTCAATGATCCCTTAGGGCTGTTCCTAGGAGTAAGATCAAAACTATTTGTCAGGCTTTCAGAATCAAGGATCTAAAATTGGATTTTGAATCAATGGCTGCTAATTATTGTGTACGGTTTAGTTATTTTTGTTTGGTTAATAGATAGGCATGCTCTTGTTTCTGAAGTTCTACCTCTTGCTGATAGCCTGTTCATTATCAAACATGTGAAACTGAGATGAATCTGGTGGGAAGAAAATCAGAGTTGGGGTAAATATTAAGGAAAATTAGACAGGTTTTGATTTCTGAATTGCGCTGCCAAATTAACCAGGCTTTTTCCAAAGGTCATCTTTATTCTCCCTCAAACTCTAACATCAGCATTATGATGTAATTTAACTCTTATTTTTGTCAAATTAGGGTACTTCAGAAATAATTTTATAGGTAGTGCATTGCAAAGTACATTGAACAAATTATATAATTATTACATTATGCTAAAAATGTGAGTTTTATACTAATTCTGCCATAGATTCAGTCCCTGGAATTTTGCCATAGTTCCTTCTATAATACTGCTGTCCTGGGAACTGAATCATTTGGTACCTGATTGCACTAATTACCACTGAACTTTAGAACCTTTAATGCAGTCAAAATTCAAATATTTAACAAGCACTGATATTCACAGGATGAAAAGGTGGAATTTACACAGGAATATGATATTCTATTTCTTTCTCTAATAAAGCCAATAACTTAGGGTTAACTCATTAATATTTAGTACAGTAGTAAATGTATGGAGTTGACATTGTAATGTTATGATTATGATCAATAATACCTTGGCCCTAGGTGAGGAGTTCTGCTGTTGTTCATTCTTTGGGAGGAAAGAAGCAATCAACTAACGAAGTCTATAAACATCCAGTACACATGCTGACCTATTTAAAGGATTGTGAAAGGGAGATTATTGTCTGAATACAGGCAACAGTTTCCATCCCTTTCAACAGTATAGAGAATTATTTTCTGCTCCCTAATTCCTAACAAGAATGAAAGAAAAGTTTATGATGCTTAATGGCATGCGAAACTATGAACTTCTAATAGGTGTGGTATTTTCAAGTATAATATTTATGTAGAATATGTATTAGATGTCTTTACACTAAGTTATTTTGTGTTCAACTGCCATCTTCCATTACAAATTTACCTTTTGGTGTATGGCTGGGAAGTGTTAAGCCTCATAGAGAAGAGTATCCCGTTAGAGACCAAAGCAGACGCTTGCTATCAGGAAAAAAAATGTAGAGGAATTTGGGTTCCTCAATCAGAAGCACAGAGAATGGTGTTCCCAATTATGTGATACATAAGCGGTGGCTTAAGTAAACTTTCTCTGACCTATTTTAGGTATTCTTCACAACATGTCATTGAAATTGCTTTTTTATTCACATTTCTGAGTGTTGCTTAGTGGTCCAGATCCCTTAATTCTTACTGAAAACAGCCTAAACACTTCTGTCTATCATGAGCATATTTTTGAATATTTATTGTCTCTCTAGAATACATAAATACCACCTTCCATGTACTTCGAGGTCTTTGTGAAGTCTTTAAATGTGTTACCAGGGATGATATCTATCTTAATGGATTTCTGGCTTAATCAACTGGATTAGCTATTTGCAGGAGGTTCGGCTGCTATGTTTTTTTCCAAACTTTACTTCTGTTTGTACTTGGCATTTGTTTTGTCTCATTAAATCACTGGAATGATCCCAGATCTTATCTGTATATTGCATGGATAATTTCAGCGGGTCATCATTTTCTGACAAAGCAGCCTGTGTAATTGGGGAAGATTTGCTTGTCACATAAACCCAAACTTGTCTCTTCCCAGAATCGCTGGAATCAGCACTACCTGTAGGTGAAACCATGAAAACTTTATTTTTTTTCCTCATAAAAAATCATTTGGTACTTACACTAGCATCGTTGTTTCAAAGACATCTACCACTTTGAAGATAATTCAGGTATTCAGCATGTGTAATAGCTGATCCACTCTAATGATCCAAGTCTTTCAGCTGACTGTTGCACTGAAAATTTTGCTGAGCACTAGAAGCACAGAGGGAGGGCTCCGAAATCTGTGCACTGCTACTGTTCTGCGGCCTTTTACAATGGTTGTGTGACTGCTGCCTGACCAGCAGAATGTGGACTGAATATGCAGAGGTGCACACTGTCTGCTGGCACAGTGGCCTTTGTGGGTCCAGTTAACTTTGCAGAACCTCATTTCCCCACTACCAGATGAGGATAATGGCTCTTTCTTATCTCACAGAGGTAAAGGGGGTGTCTTGGAGGTTGTAAGAAACTTGGTCATTGTGCTGTGGTGATGAGCACCAGATAGGAAGTCAGGAATTAGAGAAAAATATTCTCTTGTATCCCTATTTGGGAAGATCTAAATGTATCCCAGTTCCTGGTGCCAAGCAATGGTTGCAGTCAAAATTAAAACTTGGCACAAGGTGCCATCAGTCCTTAGCTTGAAATTCATGAACGTGAGCAGAAAGCTACTATAACACTTGTGCAGGAGAGGGATAAGGCTGGACAGCATTTATGGGTCCGAGTACAGCTAAATAAGACCTTTCACTGAGGAAATGTCCTTTACCTGGGCATGTGCTGAATAAGTATTATATATTGCAACATTCCAAATACATATAAGTAATTGCTAATGCAGCATAGATGTTGCCGACATAGTGCTGCTTCTGGAATAAATCTTCAAGAGAAAAGTCAACAGAAAACTGATGAGATTTAATGAGTGAGCTGTGCCAGACACATACTGTAAAACTGTTTGCCTACTGTGCATATATAGCTTTATCCTAATCACTTCTTCACCAAAAATATTCATAAATATGCTCTTCTCACAGTACAAATAACAGTATGCATTCACATAAAGACTAAGGAAATCAGGCATGAAAAGTCCTTTAGCTGCCAAGGACAGGTGTTCGGTTGTTTTCTTTTTTTAAAGCAATTCCTTGAGAACTATTTGTGCTGCTCCACAAAAACAAAAAAGAATTAGTTGAACAGCCAAGCAAGCAGGTATCCTGCACCAGCTTCTGCACTGGTGAATGCTTCTGGTGAGCCAGGTGCCATGTCCCAAAGGGAATCACGAGGCACTTGCACTCTCACCAGTTGTATCACCACCCCTCTTCTTCTGTTGCTTAATCCTGAATTTTTTTAGGACTTCTACTGTTATCCAATGATAAGGAGGAAAAGGTTAAATATTGGGTATTTTTAATGCATTTAAGGTTAAAATTTATCATTTAAGCATGCCAACTACATATTACTGACTTTCTGCCATCTCCAGACGAACTGGAGGGTCTGCCTATAGTTACTCACATGCTTGATGCTCTGTCACTTTGTTGTTCTTTGACTTTCCCAAGCTAGACTAATTGGATAGCTCTGAAGAATGTGGGGAGTATTTTGGCATTTGAAAATATTCTTCTTTTCAGGCTGCTTTCCAACCTTGTCTCCCCTGCCTAATGACCCATTCAAAAAAATTTCCAATGAAATTCTTAGACTAGATTTACATAAGATCATTAGAGTATTCCAACTCCTTTACTTTAAAATATTCATGGCAGTCTCACATTGCTGGCTTCACAGAACCAATTTCAGGCAAAACTTCCATCAGCTTCACTGAATAAGGATGGCAGGGTAGAGCTCTAATTGTTGAAAGCTTAAAAGCTTCAGCTTTGGTACTTGTACTCCATGTCAAGTACCAACTCAGATAGTGCTTCATTGCACATTCTGCTCACTCCGTGGCATTGGGGAGAGGCAGGTTAGATGCTTTTCATTGTCCATAGTCTTTGAAAACAAATTGCAAGAACTTGCTGATTTAAATCTCAGCCTATGAAGACATTTCTGAATATCATCTGTTTGTAAAACTTGACTGGATTTGCAGCTTGAAAAGTAAAGTACTGTGCATCATTATATTAAAAACTCTGTGCTGATTTGTAGCTTACTGGTCTATTCTAATGCTTTGGACAATTATAGATTGGCAAGAGGTGCTGTCCTGTAAAAGGGTGGCTTGGTTTGTCCACAGAAATGGTGGGAAATCTTCATGTGTAAGATGCCTCTTAGCTTAAGCAAGAATGTTCTTTCCAGCATCAGTATAGTATGAACAGTTTCTTAGAGAAGTCATGGTGGGGAGTCCATTTCAGTCCACAAACTGGCAGGGCGGTGAGCACTCTCAAGGCCTGGGGTTGGAAGACTCACTCAAGGGTCACAGCAGCAGGGCAGAGTAATTTAAATTCACTGCTTTTGCCAGTAAGCTTTGTGTTGAGCTACTGCACTCTACATAGACACTGACTGCAGCAGCTGCCTGTAGTAGTAAACATGCCGTGGGCACCCCTGTGGTATAGCACTTAACGCTGGCCCTTATTCTTGAAATGTGTGACAGCTCAACAGTACATGGGGCCTTCAATTCCCTCTTTTTCAACCACTTCCAGTGTCTTTGCCCAGATCCAGAAATGTTTTGCCCAGTGTTGTCCACTCCTTCCTATTCCACTATTCCTGGCTTAATGAACAACCCAGCATGCAGAGAAAGGTCTCTGGAGACCAGTATGATGTAAAATGTCCCAGTGTCTTAAAAATGTATTACTGAAGCAACTGTGCTTGGATATATTTTTGAAATGGAAATGAATAATTTAAGACTGTTTAAAATATATGAATGTAACTTTAAATTAATCTTTTTTTTTGTGTACATTTCTTGGCAAATAAAATACGTCTCAAAGGGTTTTGTTTTGTTAACAGAACTTGCCTTCCCTTTGTTATTTTTTTTTAACCACAGAAGCAACTTTTGAAAAGACTTTTAATAGCACTTCCATAATACTGAATCATGCCCTTCATCCTGCCACCAAACCCATGCATTTCAAAGCAAACAGATGCTATTAGCCATACCAGAGGCAGACGAAAGAGAGATCTGGCTCAGCAATTACTTGAGGCAGAGCGTGTTGAATGTGGGCAAATACACCAGCCCTGCTGCCTGTGCTTCTGGGGTGACCGTGGAGCACAGACATGGAATGCAGAAGCTGGTGGCAACTGGGAGAAGGAAAGGAACATGGATAGATGCTGGAGTGGGTAGGTGTGAGCAGCAGCCAAAACAGTCTCATTCAGCTGCACGTACAGATTAGCAACCGGCTGCAAAACAAGCAGATTTGGAAACCAGTACCATTTTATTTGTGTAGTGTTTGTGGCTTTTTCTAGGGAAGTGTACTGTGTATTCTGTACTAAACAGCTGACAAAACATATTTTAATGTCTGTGGTAATGAATGGTACTTTGATAAGAGGTTGATCAGTCAGCAGCTCAGCTTCTCAAGGTTACTCCTGTCTGGTTATTAATGGTGAGAGTGTTCAGGCCTGGCTTGCCTTCCAAGGCCTATCGAGTGCAGGCTCCTGCTCTCAATCACATCTATTACAACGGTTTTCCTTTTGTATAAAGAATTAAATGATGAGTCAGAAAGCGTGTGGCTGACAGGGATGTGCAATGTTCAGACTGATCCTCCTGTTGTGTTTGATTTGGTGCAAGGACAGGATCTGAGGTCATCTGTATCCAAAGCAAATGCCACGCCTGTCAAGCCATAGAGTCTTCTCGGCTCTCTCTTCTCCTAAAATTGTCATTTGGGTGGAACAAAAAGTGTGTTTTATCCAGAGTTTGTCTGTCAGAAGTGAAAGCAGCAGCTTGCCTACTGTAACTCCTGTGGTCACACAGACTAGAAGAAACTTGGCAAAACCATTAACATTTATTTACGGTATAAAACCTTATAATTTATTTATCTTCACTGAAAGTTACGAGAAGGTCAAGCTTTACCTCTTCATCTGCTTTATAAATCATTATGGATTTAAGCATGTTAACATTTACCATGCTTATATTTCTGAGCAGAGCTTATAAGCTTTGGACTATGCGAAGGTAACTGTCAGCTGGTGCTTCAGGGAGCCTCCATTACATCAGTGATCTATTCTGTCCTAGCAACTGAAAGACTGGGGTATTTTCATACAGCCATAAATTTCACTTTCCATGTACCTGGTGTTTGGACTCCTTGTCATATTGGTTTTAAGGACATCATTCAAGAACTTCCGCATTTTGCACATTGCAACCATTTTTGGAAACCAGATAGAACATGTAGGACAGGAAACTGCTTGAATTATGGGTACCACTAAGGATTAAGAAAAAATCTAAATTTTAAGGATTTGCCTATATTTGACAGTGATCATGTTTCTACTCCTACAGATAATTAAAGGTAACAACTAGGGCCTTAGAAACTAGTTCTGGTAATTCATTTAATTCATTAAGTGCTCTAATTAGCTGCATAATTTTGATAGATTCTTACGCATGAGGCTGTTGGCTCAGTTGAATGCAAGAGCCTCTTTAAATAAGAATGTAGAAGAGATATTTCTAGTGCTATCTGTATATACTCTGGTATTTAGATGAAAGCAAAAATAAGCTTATCTATAGATCACTAGGTAGGAAATGATTAACTGTCAGTGATGTGACTTGGTTAAGGCTGGGGCACCCAATCTGTTTGCGCAAACTCTGACATGTGATTGCTGTATTTAGCAATTTGATATTAGCAAATACATACGTCTAAAAGAAGCTGTACAAAGTATAAACAGAAAACACAAAAAGCTGTGTAGGTGACACAGGACAAGCAAATGTTCTTGACTAATAGAGCTTGTGGGACTGATGTTGCATGTCTGAAATGAAACCCTATAGTAGGATTGTTGTGGTGGGGTTTTTTTAATAAATAAATAAACCCCTTTCAGAACAAAGATTTTCTACTCTCAAGCCAGAAAGAACATTTTCTTGTCAAGCTGGTTAACTTGTACAATGTGCCCTGCACTTTGAAAAACACACAACCAATACAATAATTGTTTTAATACAACCAATTCTTTGTATCAAACTGTGGTTGGCAAGTGAAGCAGTAATATTTGGTGTTGTTTGGTAATTTACCTGTTTTAACATTAGAAATTACAACTATTTATGGAACCTAAACAGTAAGCTATTAGAATACAAACACCCGTCTGGGATGTTCCTCCACAGTGGAAAAACCAAAATGATACATTTAAAATATGATTTGATATGAATTAATTCTAAGCCACATGTGACAAACAACAATTGCTAACTTCTCATCCTCTCTTGTAGCACTGACTTGTAAACTATAATCGCATCTGTTGTATTAGTATTTGTAATAACTACGTTTGTGATAAATGATCACATCAAATTTTAATAGCTTTCCTAATGTTCACAAGAATGATTGCATAATGAGGTTACTTTCTCTTCAATTTATTGTGCAAAAATGTTGCATGCAGCGTACTGACAAAAGTCAGCTTCCTCTCAGAAGCACAACTCCCAAAACAGCTGCTTCGTAGCAACGACAGAATAGTGAAGCAGCAACAGGAGAAACAAAGCTTCCCAGAAATGTCTCCTTTGTGAAGGTGGTAGGGACTGTGAGCATGATGGATTCTGGTGTGCTTCAGAGGCAGTAGCTTATTCGTAACTTTTTTACTACAACTCAGTTTACCCAGTGTATGTCAAAAGTAAAATAAAAGAGAATAGTAAAATCAAATCAAAAGAATAGAAATAGAAGTAATGATTCCAGATCTTCTGTATATTCAAGTCACTGCTTCCTACACTGTCAGAAACTTCTTTGCACTATGTATGCTGTCTATATGATCAATGCCTCCATTTTTATCTTTTTGAAATCATACCTAAAATATATCGCAGGACCAGAATATCTGCAAGAATTCATTTAAATTTAATAGTTATTTGACGTATCTTTAAAAAAAGTTAAGAAGAGATTCTTTCCTGTGAGGTGAGGTTCTGCTCGCGCTAACTGCAGAGGTAGGAATTGCACAGGATACATCAGAGTGTATTTATGACTTAAGAGAATGTGTCTATCCCCATGTGCTGTCCAGTTTGACCTTCTGGTCTGGTGTATTTTACTTCCAAATAATACAGGATTCAGCCATTCTGTATGTTTTTTAATTTTCTGTAACATACAAAATTTACAACCACATTCCCTAATCTTTCAGGTTGAATTTGTTGTGGGCTATTTTAGCCCTTGTCACGAGTAGTATTAGGAGAAGCTGAATTACCCAGTAATTTTGGTCCTGCTATTTTTGTCACAGAGAATCTGTACAAATGGTGTCTTTATAGTTCAGAACTTCAGCCATGTGTTATTTAGGGGCTACCATAATACCATAATGAAGTGTAAGAGCAAAGATCAATAGCTGATGCTTGAACCCTTGGAAGTACCCACTTTACAATCCTGGAAATGCTTCTTTATGGTTTTACATGCAGCAAAGCCAGTCAAACTAGCACTTGGGTGGAAAAAGAAATACTTATGTAGAAAGAAAAGGAGATCATCCTGGGTTTCCTGAGCTTCTGAAGCATACTGCAAAATGCTGGGAAAAAGTCAATGTTACATCTTTCGTTGTATCTCAAATATCTAAATGCAACATTGGAGTTTGTATTTATGATGCAGATTCTTCAAACATATGTCTAGTTCAAGACATTAAAATGGCATGAAAGCTGTTTAAGGCAGGACTAATTTAGAGGTTACACTATAGCAAGAAGGCATTTTGCAATGAACAAAGGACCACAGAACAGGAAATTCATGGTAGCGCACACCCCTGCATGCCTGTCAGTTGCTTGTGGATGGGACCAAGCATGCCATTCCCATGGCTGTGGTTCTGCCATTCATCCATTGTCCAGAGCCACTGCACAAAATGTATGCCCTGGCAATTCAGCAAATTAAGCAGGCATATCATTTATCAACCTGCTGATTAAATCCATTCAGCTCTAATATATTAAGGGACAAAAGACCCTCACTCTTTCTTTAAAGTTTGATTTGTGAATGTGTGTTTGCACAAGCAAATTGCAGAGACACACATGGTTTTCACACTCATGTATATAATACATTATAGTAAATGGTGTAGCCTGCTGGTAAGCACGTTTATCGTTAATTTCCCTGAGGTCCCAGTAATCTCTTAAGGACTTATTTTGACTTTCCAAACCACTGAACTGGTTTGACTAACCAACCTTATCTAAATTAACTTGACAGATGTGAAAATTTCCTCCTTTTTGCAGTCTCAAACCCAACTTGGTTCTTCAGCAGCAACTTCTTTCTATGTTTTATATGCTATGAGAAAAAAACCCTGATATCTTGGAATAGGGCAAGCTGGCAAAGCTGATGTCCGTGGGGTGATCCCTTTGGTATGTCCACACTGAGCCTGGTAAAAGACCAGCTTTGGTTAAACTTTCTCTTCCACCTCTGCTCCAGACTGGTACTTTCTGTAGATCAGCACATCAGCCAGCAGCTGGGCTGCCAGTTTTGGAGCACAATAGAGTAATTTGCAACTGCTGGTCCTGCTACTCTAGCTGGTGAGGGGAGGGCAGAGATATCCCAAGGCTGGGATTGCTTTTTAGGTGGGGATGTCAGATGGGAAGGTACCAGATGCATTAGTGGGGAATAGTGGGTGCTTAAAAACAAACAAAAAAAGAGGCTATTGCTGTTGGAGATCTAGGAAGGAGGTGGTAGCACATGGAAATTATCCAAGGGGAGGAAGCAATGGCCTAATACCAATAGGTTGAAATCTCTAGTGGCTTACATGCTCATTTGATGTGTGTCCCTGTGGCATGGCTTCTGTGGAGGAGAGCAGTATTCTGTTGCTAGCAGCCAAGGAAGCTCCTGCTGCTTCTTTCTTCATTTGTTTTTAGCTTAGTGACGCCAAAAATCCCAGAATTAGACTCTGTCAGATTACCTCTCAACCTGCTGCTTATTTAAATTTCACTTGCTGCCTGTAGAGTCACTTGTTGGAGTGTCCAGGAGAGCGGCCATGCCTGTGGGGAGCCCGGCACTCCAGCCTCTCGCTACGGAAGGGAGCATTGGCACTGCTCAAGCCACCCTCGGCAGTAGGCAGTGCCCGCATTGTGCTGCCAGCTTCCCCTGCAGCAGCCGGGCGAGGGCTTCTGCACGTGAGCTGATGATTTCGGTGGCAGTTGGGAGTGCCAGCACTGTGCCAGGTGGCACTGGCTCTGTTTTCTTTGGGAAGGGATGTGAAGGAATTGATCAGCACTGAAAGCATCTGCATACACTTCAGGGTCACTCATTACTTTGTTCCCTGTCTCTCCGTTAATTGAGCTACCTCAGACTTGTTTACGCATGAATTCAGAGTGCCTAAACAAAGTACTTAATACTTCTGCTTTGGCATCCTCCACAGATGGACTGAGGTTTGTGATGCACAAGCATTAGGACTAAAATCAAGAAGAGGAAACATGCTATCAGCAGTATCATCAATCATTTGATAAAGATGTTATATAATTGACTATCCTGTCAGCTGTCTCATCTGAGTTCTTCTTTGTCCTAAGCTTGGACTGATCTTCAGGTCTTTGAGTTAGAAATGCAAAGAAATTCTCTTTGGTGGGAGCAAGGAGTCATATGTGAGTACCTTTGCATGAGGAGAACAAAAGGCAAATCTCTAACAGCAGCAATATCCCTATTTACTAGCAACAATGCCACTTGATCAGCATGTAAACTCCAAAATATTCTAGTGATTTGGGGTATCAACATGTAACTGGGGTAGATACACATGAAATCCTTCAGCATATTGCAAAACCATACTCATGTGAGAGACATTTTTCTTTGTGTTGGTGCAGTAGTGCCCTGAACTGCTCTATTTTAACAGGCATGCCTGTAACTATCGTGTAGATAAATCTGTAAGGTCTGTGTCATTTTGAAGTCAAATGAAGCTAACTACACAATGCATTTTTAAAAGCCTTCTCTTAATTTTAAGTATTTTTCTTTTGTGGATAAGTGTTAAAATTTTTCTACTCTTAAAAATACAGGAAAATTGGACATTGTATTCTGCTTCACGTTTAAGTCATTGTATTGGTGTTACATACAGAGGGAAATTATACAATGGAGATATATTTTAAGAGGAAGTTTTCACTTGGATGTATAAGAATTTATTTCAGTGATTCAATATGGCTCATGAGTTTTAATGCAATTGTCAAAAAAAAAATAAAATCAATCTTTCACAACTTTAATTTTTGTTTCTAGCTACATATTGCAGTAAACGAGAGTAATTGATGAGTTCCAGTGGGTAACCTGTGCCTTATGTTCTTGCTGTGCAAGCTGGAGAGAAATAGTTATTTCACATATACTGCAGTAACTTAATTCATTTATATTTGGAGAGTGTTTTTGGCTCTTTGGATAGAAGGACAAACATTCCTATTTCAAACTTAGATTGAAGAAAAAAATGCTTTTAAGTATCTTTCTTTCTCTGTAATTTGTGATCTGCTGGAAAACTCTTTTCTCTGGAGCAGAGGTGGAAGCTGATGGCTCTGTGCTCCTGCAGCCCCTCAGTGGGAGCTGAAGCCAAGCAGTAGCTCTGTGGTGAGAATCAACATTTTGCATCTGTAGCACAGTAAGGATATTGAATAAACACTTTGTAGAATGACATGAAATGTTAACAGTTGCCACTCAAAGTCTGCAGTAGTTTGTATTGCTAGGAATATTTTGCAGTTCAATTTCATGGAAGTGGTACTAATGGACAGCAATTTAAACATAATTACATAATTGTGTAAGGAACTGTTATGCAGAATTTTTTTTCTTTTTTTTTCTTTTTGAAACTGTCCCTGAGCAACTTTCTGACACCAGAGCTTACTAAAATCTCTAAGTGTGGCTGACTGAGAAAACAAACAACACTGTCACATTTGGAAAGTCAAAGCAGAAAAGTGTCTCATTTGTAGAGCGATTCATTTCGATTTTCATCTTGCTGCTGTCACTGAGGATACATGAACAACAGCAGTTGGTATTATCAGGAGACCTAAGCAGACCTGTTTCGCTGGCTGACTTGACAGCTGTTCCGTGAAAGAGATTCATGCTCACAAAATCAAAGAAGTATGAAGACCAGATTTTCTTTTTAACCCTTTCTTGACTCACTGTACCCATGTTAGGCTTTATTAAAAAAAAGTCAAAGGCAAGGATCGAGTTGCTGTGGAAAACAATGGGGGGATTTAGTTTAGCAAACTACCCCTTGTGTCCTATGTAGTGCTCCTTAAAGCAGCATCTCTGACCTTGTTTGGATCTGCACAGCCTTCTGGGGAAATTAAACACAGGGGCCTAACTCCCTGTTACCACAAGTAGCACATAGCAGGGAAGAGGTTTATTCTCCTGAATGCTCCATTTCTCTCAGGCTTTTGTGGCAGGTTCTTTTTTTCCCTTCAAATCAACAAATACACAAATACTTAAATGCTTTGAAAACTATATTTCCTTTTAGTTTTCTGCTTTTGAATGGTTTTTTTTTTTGGTTTTTTTTTTTTTTTTAGTTTTCTGGTTTTGAAAGAAGCGTATTATTTTAGCTGATTCTATTGCCAGGTGATTGTGTTTTCTAAACAGTAATGTTTTCCTATATCATAGTGGTTTTAACTTGGCTGTTTTGAGATTTAGTTCCTAACACAGCATCTGTCTGCCTGTTTGTCCCTCTATGCCAATGTGATTTATGCAGTGGAAGAGTTTGTCTCACAGTTATTTACACGAGGGGAACTTTAATATCTGTGTGTTTAATAGGAGTGGTACTGATCACACTGCACTAACATTCACTGGTAACACTGTTTCATTTAGCTCCTGCTGCAAAACTCTGCAAGTTTATCAGAAGTTACCATGAGGTGTTGTTGCTGTGAATTGTTATAGTAAATGGAAAATAAAAACCTGTGGGAATGAATCTCCATGAGAAAGTCAAACTCGATATAAACCTGTGCTCCATCAGAAACATATAGACCCCACCAATCGGACTAGAAGGATGACAGATTTCAGTGAGTCTTTCGTTAGGGCTGTAAGGGTTTGGTTTGGATTGCATTGGAGACAAAATGTAACTTAATTGCAATGTGTGGATGAAACCAGGGCAGCTCCTTCTTGTTAGCCCAGCCACTGTTCCTGGCTATCTCTATTCCCAAGTCTTGTGAATGGTGCTGTCTCCCTGCTCAGGCGCTGTGGGGCTCTTGCTGTGGTCAGGTATAGTGTGGTGAGGTAACTGGTTTGGTCTACAATCATTTCACCATGGTTATGGTTAGTCATTCTAAATGATTCTCCTCTTTATCTGGGACTGGGGTCTTGGACTGCTACTATATAAATCTAATTTAATTATTTAATTTGTGATAGGCTCTTTGTTAAGGCTGTGACACTGAAGTTTAGAAGAGCTCTGTGGAGATCATACTCAGAGATTTTGTTAGCAGGTTTGGATTTTCCTGAGCTGGGACATGTGTTATCTATGGCATTTGCCTTCACAGTTGGATATGAAAACAAGCCTCAGTATACTTTTACCTGGGAGCATCGGCTTTGCAGTGCAGCACTGAGGTCCATCTGTCTAGCATGGAAAAACAAAAACCACTTTACTCAGTCAGTATTACTGCTAAAAGCCATGGACGGGACTGCCCTTGTTAGCAAATGCTGCTTCCATTAGTATGTGTTTACACAACAAGTCTATTAAATATGCATTAAACAGTCTTCAGGACAATATATGGCATGTGCATATGCTTGTAGGGAGGTGCAGATGACACTCATTCGAAATGATGCTCCGCAGTAATGAATCCATTGCTCACAAGCCACTGAAGCCATGACAGATACTGCCCTTTTTTCACAGTACTTTTTCTGTGCTTTGTACAACTACTCCCCAGAACACACTCAAACAGAAGAGCTCAGACTGATTGAATTACTTTAGGTGTCTAATACAGTACTCAACTTTGCTGTATTTCCACCGCCAGAAGGAAACAGAAGAAAGAAATGACAAAGAGCTCTTCTTTTAGACAGGGCTCTGTTGCTTTCTTACCTGTTCTCAACAATGGAACCTGATTTTGCAATTAGCTGAAGTCTCCAGACAGGAGTATTTTTACTGTAGATGAGTTTAAGCAAGAGTCGTCATCTTTTATCATTCACTCCCGAGCAAACAAGCCATACAAAGAGTCGCTTCTCATTACAAGCCTTATCCTGAAAAGTGTTGCTGAGCACCTGAAACCTTTTGTTTATTGTGTTGTTTAGGACATGCAGGACTTTAAACAGTGAATGAACGTGTTCAGATATAGCATCATATTATCTTATTATGTGCCATAAAAGACCTAACAATGAGGTTGAAATATGAGGGATGCAGAAAGGGAGGGAAACAAAAATGCTGGGTGCTTTTAGAAATCTATCTTTCCAAAGTAATCTTAAGTTTAGTTTTCCAGAGCTGCTGCTACTTACAGAAGTCATTCAGCGAACCTTTTTACAAGCTTGTAAGCAAAACTAATTACTTACTTTAAGCTTAGCATGCATACAAGTGCTTTGCTAGACTCAGAGCTGCAGTCAGCCATTATCAACTGGAATTACTAAATGCTGTGCATTTTTATCTAGGTTTAAGCACTCATCCCAGGGTTTTTTTCAGCCTAAATGCTCCTGAGACAGTTCATACATTGATACCTTAACTGAGCAAGTATCCATAACAAATTTTTCATAACCTGGGAATTGCAGCAGAGGGAGGGACAATCTGGCTGTACTTGTACTGCAGCACAATCTTCCTTTTCTGGGGAGTGCCACCTTTTTGTCATTTAAACACAGGCAAGACTATCAGTTGTAATTTCTTGTGTGTAAAGAGCCTGTGCATGCACACAACCCACCTGGATACTTGCACAGGAACTGGCATAGTCCTTGGCTTACACATTGGATGGAATGAAGGACTTGATTTTCTTACTGAGACTGTAATATTTGGTAGCAGTGGAGTCTAGATGTTTTAAACAAGCCTGTCTCTTCCAGCTTCTTTCCCATGAATAAATTATGAGTTAATTAATTATGTGATTTTATCCCATTTCCTCTTAAAAGCAGTCCTGCTGAGATTTTAATGTGTGGTTACAGTGAAGTCTAGGTGTCTTAAACAAAGACATCCCTTTCACCTCCTTACTTTTTAATTAATAAATTATGAACCAATTAATTGTTTTTCATATTCTCTCTGAAAACTACTATGCTAAGTCAATTGTATAAATACTTTGTTATATGTTTCTTATATTCTGAATAGATAGTTGATACTGAGCCTCTGAATTTGTAATTTATTATAGAGGCATGGAATAATTACAGAATTATTATTAGGAAATAGTACAGATGTGAGTCTCTTTCCTCGAGAATATGATTTGCTCAGGAAGAGCTGTCATATTATTTGATTTGCACAGTATGACTTAAGATTTTAAATTCCTTTTATACCTGTTTGGTAGTATTCATTGCATCATGTAATAATGACAGACATAAGACATTAACTGAAGAAAGAAAAATAAAAACTGAAATTGGCTGGAAATTGCAAAAGCTGTGTAAACAACACTTCATTAGAATTTCTGTAAAATAGTTACTTAACCTCTATTATATATAACAGTCTCTACAACATATAACACCTGTAGGATCTACCACTTTGGTTTTCCTCCAGTGAAAAAACAAAGCTGTTTTGTGAACTATGTGAATTAGAAATTATTTGTTTTCTGAATCTTGTTTTCTAATCCCTTGCCTTTAGTATGTGTCCTAGTTTAAACCACGACAGTATATTTAAAAACAATTCATTGAAATATGTGCCATAGTCTCTGGTTTAGTGGTGATGCAAATCTGCTCTGTATGAAGCAGAGAGTAACTGGTGCAAAGATTTCTTGTTCCACTACTCCAGCAGGCAGCTATCAGAGGGGAGGGCTATCAGCTGGCTCTGACCTCTGAGCAAGGATGATAATTCCAGCCATGTTGCTTTTGTCTGCTTTATCAAGATTGGATGTTTTGACAGTAGAGGCTGTAGGAGTGGGGATGACACGGTGGGAAGGAATGCAAGGTGTGGAGGTGACAGACTGTCCCCATAGCCCCGCTTGTGGGCAAGGACACACAGGCTAGATGCTTCCATGAAGAGAACAGGCAAGGAGTGGGTGTTCTGCACGAGGGCTGTTGCTGAACAGAAGGGGTTTGCTCTGGATTGGTACCTGCACCTTCTGGAAAGTTTCCTCATCTCAGTGATAGCAACTGCAGAACAGTAGGACTAGGCAGAAATCACGTGTTAGCAAAACCATGAAACAGCTCTCCACCCTTCTTTTGTTTCAGTTTTGAAGGTGAAGATGAGAATTCGCCTTCTTTATTCTCAGAAAGCTCCGATCTTCTTTTGTTTTTCTCCACCCCTCCCCCCCCCCCCCC
>NW_009926099.1:0-52519 GCF_000696875.1 Nestor notabilis | reverse complement strand
CCCCCGAACAGTGACTATAATGCAGTTAGTTGGGGAGGGCAAGGTAGCTAAATGAATCAAGCCGTAATTTGAGAAAGTTCCTGAAGGTGAAGCCTGGGAGGCTGAGAGCCTGCAAGACACCTCCAGTGACATTATTTGCCTTGTATTCTGAGAGAATGCCTAGTAAATTCAAAAGCTGTAACATTAATGCTTGCTGATAGTTTCAACTGCTCCTATTCTCTCTCTCTGCATTGAACAGGAAGGAAGGAAATAATTAAATTAATTTACCCCTTAATTCGTACATGTATTGTGCTAAATTTGCCAAAATGCTACAGTTCTGCTCTCAAGGAGTAGAAAAATTAGATAGTTAATATGTTGGCAAGGAATATATGCAGCTAACGTGTTATAAATCTTGTTGAACCCTTTACTAGGACAGAAAAAAGCAGCAAAGGTTTCAGTTGGGAACCACTGATCTTTTGAGCATATAAAATTTGATAAATCCATTTCCAAACTGATATTCTAATTTTAATTTCTTATAGAAAGCCTGTGCATTTTCAAAGAGTAGGACAAAGAAATAGAATCTATTAACCACTTGGTTCATTAAATGTAATTCTTGCCTGTAAATCCAGAATATTGTTGTTTAATTATGTTTGATTGTTATAATTTTTCCTGTCCTTAAAGTAAAAATAGAAATGCATACTGAAAAGCTGAGAATATGCTCTAGTAACTAAAATAAAATAAATAAAAAATCAAAAAACCCTGTGTGCTTTGTTATAGTGGGTCTTAGTTCTAAGTATTTATCAACCAGCTGAAACGCAAGTTATTGTTAAAACTTGTGGGATTACAGGGTAATAAATAGCAAGCAGGTGGGAAAGGACATCCTGCATCTGATGATTACATGTGTTACAGTAGCAATTCAAGATCACTTTAATAATAGACAAAGTTGCAGCCTGCTGAGCAGAAGTATGATGATACGTCCTTGACCATGCACAGAACATGCCTTAGCATCTTGCTGCAGTCCTGAGCTTCACACAAGGACAGTTGGCTGCTAAAAATAACTGAAGAGATAACAAACTAAAATATTAATATATTGTGGGATGCAGTGATTCCACTCACACTGAACAGCACTGCCATGCAAATGATAGATTTCCAGAAAGAGAAGAGAGAATTAATTCTCATATTGCCACATTGAAATGGCTTAAATATGCATCGAAGCTCTTTTCAGTGACCAGACAATGGCATCCTGTATGGCTTTCTGAATGGGAACTGACAGCCTGCTACAGGAAAGTGCAGTGCAGTCATTTTTGGGCTTGAGCCAGGCATATCAATCGAATCATGGATCCTCCATAGCTGCTTAGTGAAAGAAATGCAGAACGAGCACGTCATTTTATATTGAACAGAAGGCTAAGAGTTTAATGACTGTTTGGGGACCTCAGGCAAGACTTCCATCAACATAGTTAGCCGCTGTTGTTTTCAAAAGAGACATGAAGTAAACACTAAAACTGTAAGAATTTACTGCGTGTCCCTTGGCCCATGTGAAGGCTGGTGGCATGCCTACATGTGCTGATTGTTAACTACAGCAGGAAGCCTTTCTTCTATAGCACCTGTGACATTTATGAAAGCTAAGGTCCCTGGTTACGTCAATTTTAGGTTTTTGGAAGGTCTGCTAATGCTCCTGATAGACCTTCTACGCTACTGGTACTTACATCTTTTATCCAGAGTTTTAAGTCAGATGGACATTGTTGTCATGTTATAAAAAGTGTGATGGACTTCTTCCTTTGGCTTTGAGTGCATAGACTATGAAACAGTTGAGCTTATCTAGTACTTCAAATTGCATTTGTGCGAGGGTTTAACTGCTGCAGCAAAACAAGCAAAAGAAATCAGCAGATATTATAATCTGTATTGCATGTGGAATTACCTATTGATTGAGGGGTCTGGCTAGCAAGGATTGTACTTCTGCAATGAAAATGCTACAACATCCTTGATGTTCATGGTACCAGCTCATGAACTGTACAAGCATTCCTTTAAGAAAGGCACAAAGGTGTTAACTTAGAGCGAGGACCCACAAAGAAGATTATTTTCATCCTTTTAAAGGTATATGTGGAGAAAGAGAGAGATATACAGTATATATTTAGCTGAAAAATAAGCTATCTTTGAGCTAATTTCCTGTATGATAGCAACAATTCCTCTCCTAAACAGATTTATGCTTTCTTTAACGAAGTGCAAGCAGTACAAATGCTTAACATGAACACCTCTACTGGATTACTCTTTCAGTGTGTGTGCAATGCTGCCTGCGAAACAATGCTTTGTGTAGAAGACTTAATTAGCTCAAGAAATCAAGCAGGTAACTATCTCCTTAGCTTCCAGCAAGGACTTATTTGACAGATTTACAGTAACTGAAGATCTGATCCTGTTACATGTAATATGTCAGGTAAATTTTAAATTGAATTTTACGATGTATATTCAAACAGGAATCCTGCTCCACTAAACAGCAGCCTGATATACATTCTTGTGTAAACACCTGTACGAAAAAGACACCTGCCTAACAACGTGTGCAGCTGAGTAAGGGTTGGGGTGAACCTGGAGGAGGGAATGGTAGTGGCAGTAATATGTGCCTTTCCAGCTGGACAGGAATCTTGCATTTCTTAATGAAAATTGAATTCAATCCATTGCTTCTTATGGCATGTCCTCCCATTAAAAGGTATAAGTAATAGCTGTTAGAGGTGAGTATCAGCAGTACAGCTTCAGACCCGAGCTAGCTCTCCTGACTGAGAGGTTTTTGGACTCTCCTTTTGCCTGTGCGTGTGGCTGGTTTCTTTAGGTTAAGCAAGTGCATAGTGTATGCAGGCTGTACTTTCAGCTCTGAACTTGAGGTGAATTTCATCTTCCAAGTTATCTACACTGCTATACTTAGGTGGCATTCAGTAGCAGCACAAACATTCTGAATTGATACACTTCAGATAATTTTTATTATTCGGCCATTTAATAGCAGAACAAATATGATTATTCACTGTCTTTTTCACCAATAGTCTTTTTGCAAAGCTTGAAGATAGGAAAATCCCAAACCATATTTCTCTTGGATCATTTAACAACTGCAAGCTTGATCCTGTGAGCTGTAGGTAGTGAAAAAGCACAGCTAAGCCACTGGTAGGATTAAGAAGCATGCTGTATTTATCTCATAGAACAGCAGTAGAAAGCTGACATTAAAGCCTGGCGTGCTACTAGAGTCTGAGGATATTGCTGCTTGCCTAAGTCATGGTGAGCCTCTGGCCTGTAGCTGGGAGGACACAATTTCACTGCAGTTGCTGCTGGCATGGTTGCAGTCGGCCTCCTGACAGGCTGGGCTCCTGCTTTACCTTTAAGTCCTTGGTCTGTGTCAAACCAGTTTTTTTTAGGCAGCAGCAAGGGAATCTTAAATCTGTAAGGACAGGGTCTGTGCATCCTTCCTGCATCCTTTCCCCTGGTGGGACACTAATTCTGAAATTCTGCTCACCAGCTCACTGCACTGGGAAGCACCTGGCACTACTCTGTGGTCAAGGCCTGAACAAACGTTGTTGTTGTTACTATTACTAGTTGTTATTATTATTACCAGTTGTCATATTATAAACATTATTTTAAAAATTTGCTTAAAAGCATGATATTTTTTCCTGCAATCAGGTGACTATGTAAATAGTTTTCATTTTATTTTTCATGAAGTGTTCTGCCCTCATATTAACAGAAAAAATTGAGAGATGACTATAGAAAAAACTCCTCTACTATGTAAAGATTAACCAAATAAATACAAAAGAATTAAAAAATCTTGTAAATTGATACTATGAGTTCCCATAGCCTTCAAAATGTTGACGCTATGGGTTCTTTATACCTTCAGCCGGCATTTTAAAATGAAACCACTGAATTAAAAAGAGCTTTAGAAGAGTAGAAACTGAAATACACACCAATACCACGAGAAAAAACTTCTGCAATAACAGAGGAAGAGAGTAGTGTGGGTAATGTTTCTTTGCTTCTGTTTCTCACAATCCTTAGTCTGTTTACACAGAGATTCTTTTCTGTCCTTGTTCTATCACTCTGTAGTGTATTAAGTATAAAGCAAATATTCACATTGTCTCCCTGATTTCCATGGGAGTAGGCACATGGTAAGGCTTAGCATGTATGACTGCATTTGCAAAATCAATGCTTCAGGCAAAGTCTCTCCAAAAAGATCCCTGTAATCTGGTGTAAGATAATGATAGGTGTGCTATAGATAAAGCACTTTAGAAGGTATGGAAATGGATTTGAAACCATATGAAGTACAGCTCACAGACTCCCCAGTCAAGTCTTTGTTGGATAAGAAAATGTAGGAGGCTGACAGGCAGTAACCTCCCAGGCAGCTCCTCTTGGGTGGGTGTTTTAAGGGGAATGTTGGAATGGCTTTTCTAACACAGCAGACTCAGTGGTAGGTACTGGGGAGCTCCCAGCCCCAGGTGCTTTTGGCAAAAGGTTAAGAAAAAAATGTTATGACAGCAACAGAGCATGTGTTGGAAACCTCGTCGCTCTTCAGTGAGTGCTGCTGAAAATAGATGGTACTCTCAGGTATCAGTGCAATGTAGTTTTCAGGCACATTTAATCTGGCCATCTTTCATTAAAACCTAGGGCTAAACTGGGTTTGCCGAATACATCTGCACAAGCTATGGGCCACTTGGAAATGAGTAAAACCTCGATACGACAGGAAATCATGTGCAGTGATGTCTGGTTAGAGGATCTGGGAGAGGCAGTGGACTAAATTACGTGCTGATGTACAGCAGTGTGGCTCCACTGAAGTCACTGAGTTAATGTACACGCTATAATTTGCCTTTCTGTTTTAAAATTATTTTGCAGCTATACAGATACTGCAAAGTTTAATGGGCTTGGGAACAGAACCTGAACAATACTGTAGAATAGTTATTATCAACCCAGCAATGCCATCATGGAATTTAAAAGGATTCAGAATCCCATGTGGGGAGATCCCAGACTTCATCAGTTTAGGAAATGGCTTTTCAATCCTTTACATTTGTGTATACCTTCTACTGACTTTGTTAAATCCAGGGAAGTAGCAAAAATGTCTGTTCCTTAAGTAAAACTTGTAAGTAATGTCTGAAGATTCCAGGCTGTTCTATGGGGCAAGGGGGGGAAGCAGTATTTGAGCCTTTAGTTATATTAACACCCCTCTGTACTTTATAGCAATTTACATGGGACTTTCCCAGGGTGTAAATTGAAGTGGAAATGCATAAATGTGAATCAGACTCCATGACATTAAGCAAACTAAAATTGATAGCTGTGTTAACTGATGCATCTTTGTAAAGCTTGAATGCCTCCTTTCTCTTTCTCATTTTCTCCTGAAGAACACACTCAAGAGGGCACAGGTACGCAGCATTTTGTGCAGCCTGGGTGGGATTTTCCAGCTTGCTGCTCCTCCAAAGGCATTTCTCTTTCTTGAGAAAATAACTACTGCTTCACATACATTTTAATTTCATGGATATTCAGAAGAAGCACTTACATAACAAACTGTAATTTAAGGAATGAATGAAACATGCTGCTCTGCCCTATCACTCATGTGGTTTCAGAATATCAACAGAAATGGAAATAATATTAAAAAATCAATTGTGATTAAAGGAAATAGCTGCATGTTGGTTGATCTCACTTCAAGCTCTGGAAACCTGAAAGTTGATAAAGCCCAAGGTTTATAAGTTTGGTCTCTTTCTGGAAACTGAATTTAGGTATTTGCAATGAATGAAATAATGTATTTGTAAGTAAATATTCTATTACAGCAATGTAGTAAAAAGAAATATGTAGGGTAACTAGCATTAAAACAACCAGAATCGTATTTTCAGCGCCCAGCTTACACTTTTAAAAGCATTTATATAGTGTGATATATACTGTCTCAATGCCATTTTCCTTCTGTCCTGTTTATATTAGATTAATTACTCTGTGTGTTTTGGGGGGCATAAAAGAACATACAGCTTCATTTCAGAACAGAATAATCCATGTACTCACTGCAGTGTTTTATCTCTAACACCTCTGGGAATTGAGTTGCCAGATAATAAGTAGTAGAGACTGTAGCATTTTCAGATGCTGCTACGCTTTATCCATTTGTTTGTTTTTGTTTGATCGTGTCAGGAGTTTTCATGTTAGATCAGTAATCTGAGCTCAAAGCACCTTTACTGCTGTCTTAAATTAAGGCAAGTTTAGGCTAATCCCCAGGCATGGCTGGGCTGAGTCCAGACTGCCACTGCCTTAGGTTTGTTGCATGAATCTTTTCTGCTGGGAACTGGGCTGGTTCAAGCAGCTGACAGTGAAAGAACGACAGATCTAGGAGGGCGAAGCAGCTGGAGGAACAGAGTTGGACTTGTTCTAACCCAGTGAAAAAAAAGTTATTTTTAATTTGTAACAGTTCTGTAAGCAACTGTCTGACTGCATTGAAAATGAAAATTCATGAAGTTGTTTTGGCCAGCCAAAATGTGGGAACAGTGATGTCTGGCAGAGCAGCCGACACATGGATCTCATTGGGATTAACTTCCTAAACTGAAGTCCAGTTTTGACCTCAGATCTGTTCTTGCAAAATACATTATTTTCCGAAAAGTACATTCCACATGTTTGGTCACTAACAAGCAATCATAGGTTTGCATGGTAGAAACAAAGATTTTTATGATTTTTAATATATTTTTTAAATTGTGGTAGGCTATCTATGCATTTCCTCTCAAATTTATCAAACACGTAGATATGTAAACTTGCCTTTATGGCCATGTCTGCAGTTAGAGTTCTTTAGAGTTATTAAATTAGGTTGTGCATGTCCATAACTATAAGCAACCTTGCTTTTATCCCCATGCGTTGTTACTTGAGTCCTTAGTACTTGAAAGAGCCCTGTGCATGTTATTCCACAGTACTGTATGCCATTTTCATAAATGGAATTTGCAAAATAAGAATTATTATAATCAAAATGGCATTTTCCTAGAAAGATTGCTGTGTGTCCTTTACTCACAGAGAAATCTGAGTCTAAGCGTACTAGGCATGCTGCTACCCTTTTGGTGCCTCATGAAACAGTCCCATAGGGTTCCCAAGACGCTCCTGGTAAAGTCATCCAGAAACATGAATCTGTAATCATGAGAAGCATTTTAATCCAAGTTTATAAATGTCAGATCTTCCAGATTAATGTGCATACTGTGGGTCGCACACATTTCCATATGCTTAAATCATCTGTGCCAGTACCAGAAGGGAATCCATCCAGCGCGTTCCTTTACCTAATGGGTGCCCTTTCCTGCAAACATGCACACACTGACATGTGGCACAGAGAATGACATTTTGCATGTTTAAACTAGCTTCATGCATTTTCAAAAATGTGCTCAGAGCAGAGGCAGTATTTAAAAAAAAGTAATTCAAAGATAGTTTGTGTCCATAAATTGTGATTTTGAATTTAAAAAAGGACATATTGTAAAATCTTTTCTGTATGCAAAGTCTTACTGCTGCTTGGCTGTGTCATCCAACCTGTCTCCAGCACACATCCCCATGTTAACCAGAAGGGAATTCTGCTTATGAACTGGCACAGTGAAGCTCATAATTGGAAATACATGATTAGAAGCTCTGAATTTACAAGTAGCCTGACTAAATCTGGACACCTAATTCCATAATTCTTCATCTAAATAATTGTTCTGGTTTAGGAAAGTGCAGTTTTGTTCATTGGGGATTATTCAGGAGGGGAAGTGCTCCAGAAAGATGTGTATTTATATGTGAAACTATTGTTTTGCCTTTTGTGGGGTTTATTGGAGGTTTCAGTTGGGGAAAAAAAAACCCAACCAAAACTTCTGAGGGACAAAATCTAGTGTTTGGTTGTGGAAACCCAGTTACCTTAGAAATAAAATGCTTTTGTTTGTCAAATAAAGTCTTTAACACAGTCTGTTCACCAGTATAGATAATAAAATTATTTATGTAAATGTTTAAGAATAAGTTTAGGGAACAAAATTGATATTTTAGTGTGCCTCAGAATCCCATATATCCTAGAAACAATTAATACTCCTTACTGAAATAGTTACCCTCAACTCTTCAGCTAATAACAGCCACAATGATTTAAGCCACTGTATTTATAAAATAATTAAAATGTACCTTTTCACAGAGAACTGTTGCATAGTTTTAATATTAATTTGACAAATGTAATCCCTAAGAATGAGGCTTATCACTGAAATAGCAATAGAATTTTTGGGGTGTTGCTAAGCACTACTGTAACTATAGAGTTTGGATATAAATTACTTTAGTGTGTGAGAGGAGGTAATGGCTTATGAAAATGAATTAACCTTCCACACCAGGGCGTGAGATGGTGTATACTCGCCTCACTCCTGTAGGGTACCAGCTTCTTCCTGCAAAGTTTCACTCAATTTTCATAGAAAGGAGAAAGATTGTAAAATCCATAAAATCACTATGGTTGTAGCTAATCTGTTTTAAAGAAACACTTGTAAGCAATGTGCATTATTAACACAGTGAAGTTAGTTAGTCTCTGCTTACAGGCTTTGCTGCCAGTCAGCTTCCCAGACACGAACACAACCACACAGACCCTGTGGTCTGACAAGTGTTTACACGTTAACATTCATTAGAAGACCCAGTCAAGCAATTCATGCTTCATTAATTGATTATCCCATGGTGACAGTTAATTTTTTGAAATAGCTGCCAACCTGGGCAGGAGCAGGACAGTCAAACCAATGACGAAAGACATTGAGGGACAAACACTGCACGTACTGAATAGCTGCTAGAGTGACAGACTGGCATCTGTAGGCTTTAATCAATGCCTCAAAGACATGGCTGCATCATAAAGACTGTTTATTTCTTTCTGTGCATTTATGAATTGTTAATGCAGTCAATACATATTAGCTTCATTTGTTGCAATTTGAATTTGAATTAAAATGCAATTTGAATTTTCCAAGTTAAGAGTTACCTTAGTATTAGTTTTTGTACAGTAAAATTTATGAGTCCTTACAGGTTTATAAGGTTTTATTGGGGCTAGAAAGCCAAGCATAATTTCTGACTTTGTTTATTCTAGCATTACAGAATTAGTAAGAGTTGACATCGCAGGGCTTATTGAATGAATTCATTTCCTTGGCAGTGTGTGCATTTTGAATTTTCTTGAGTTAAGCCAGAAAAAGTGGATGCATCAGCACAAGCTAGTAAATAGCAACTGCACTGCAAGAGGGTTTCAAGCTATAGAATGCTAGGAAGGAGCTCTAAACCAGAGCAAATTATCCATACACAGTAAATGTGTTGGAACAGATCATTCCTTGCCTAATTGTACTGAAGTCCATCGAATTACCCAAGAGACAAGTTTGGCCCAATATTAATTTGCAGCAGATGTTTGACTAACTAATTATTTGAAAGAGCTTGAGTCTATTGCGATATAATTACCTGACAGCGCAGTGTAGTGCTTTCAGAGCTTGTTTTTGTCTTATTCTTGCAGTAGAAACAACAATGCCAAAGTCATGGTGTAAGTTTTCTGAACGATCACTTGGGTTTGTGAGTAAAACAAAACCAGAATCCCAAATGATTAAATGATTGTGGCTTACATGTGAAGTCAGAAGCTGACTCATCCGTGACCTAGCCAGGCAGACATTATTTGGAGCCTCATTGAGACAAATATTAGCGAGCTGCTCTTCTCACATAACCCACCTCCATTCCTCTCCCTCCTCAATATCCTCGTTCTTTGCACATTATACATATAAAGTGACAGGGCAGGACCATGCTGATGCAGCAAAGGTGGTTCTTTGTTCCTTCTGGGTCCCTCGCTACTGAAAGGCTGCCCAGGGAAGCTGCTGTAGCTCTCAGGTCTTTCTTGATAGCCCTGCTTAAAGATTTGAGCTTGTTCTCTTAAAGTCAGTAAGAGTTACCACTGAGTTAAGTTGCAATTTCCACTGCCATTGCTGCTGTCTTGTGCATTCCAAGAAGATTTCTTGAACTAATCCCGAAGCTCGATGATTTCCAACAGGCTGTTGGAAAGAGTCTTCTCTACACATCTCAATTTTTGCACCACTGCATCAGACATTTCTTTTCTGTTTGAACCCATGAGTTTCAGGGTTTTGTCCTCTCTGAAGTTCTAACCTTGCAACCACTATGAGCTGCTCTGGGCATGACTGGAATGCCACATTCAACTAAAGAGGAGAGGCATCACACTGTCTGTCTTCTGAATTATGAGACTGTTCGGGAGTCACAGAGAATTTTATGAAGAGAAATTAAAAAGATTGGGCATCTCAGCCAAAGTAAAAGAAGCTTTGTAAGAAGTATGAGTGCTCCTGGGTTAGAGTATAACCTATTTTTCACTAATGAGAATATAGAAAAAACTTTACCAGATAGTATTTTATTCCATAGCAGACTACCTTGAATTTAAGTCATACTGTACTGTCCATTGCTGAAGACAGGGTATTTTAATGAATATATAGGCTGCTGATCGGAACCACAATGACAATTCCTGTGCTGCTATTAAGAGGTGCTTCTGTCATTTCAATAACAATTAGCAGGCAAATCCTATTACATGAATAAGATCACCTAATCCTCAACTCTGCTGCATTGTGTTCAGTATGATAGGTGTTTAATTATATAAAGCTTCTGCAGGCTACAGTACTTTGTGGGGAAAAAATAATAAATCCAAATATACAGAAATTGTGCTAGAAGACTTCACTTAAAAATGACAAGTTAGACATCTGCTACTTCAAAATTATTACTCCGACCTTTCTAATTGGCATAACTACTTTGCTGTGCTCTTCAGAGTGGCTTTTTACAAGCTGTGGTGATACAGGAAAGCCAGCAAGGTCTGAAGTCACTAGCAATTTTCCTCTCTGTTGCATTTTTAACTTGTTTACAAAGGTAGAAAACAAGAAAAAAAGATACTTGGAGAAAGCCCACCAAGCACATTATCCACTTGGTGATTTGATCCTTTTAAACTTGCTCATTGGGTGTACCAGACAGAGAGAAACACTGTAGAAGTGAATGCCAGAGAGCCTGGTTGCACTCTCTAATGCATTCAGCCATGAAACAGCCCATCACCGTGCTTTGAGAACCCTTCTCTAGGTATTGCAGATTGGTGCACACTAAAGAGTGTAGCACTTATTCAGCAATGAGTAAAACCAGGTTTTATTTGACAGTAGGTAGTCTTGGCGCTTCTTGTTTGTTTATTTTTTTTGGTTTTGTTTTTTGTTGTTGGCTGGTTGGTTGGGGTTTTTTTTTCATCTGTCTTTCTTATAGGAAAAGAGCTAACTACAAGAAATATGAAATCTAACCAAAATGAGTTAAGGGCAACCTGTACTTTATGTCTGCTTGGAGCATGGAACAATTTCAATGAAGGATGATGATACATGCTAGAATAATCCCTTCCACTCTTGCATAAAGTGTCTTTGGACATGTGTATTTTGCATAATAAATCTTGTTCTTTGTGCCTTGTGTCCTGGGTTCAGCTACAGCAGTCATTTTTTCTCCTTCTTAGTAGCTGGTGCAGTGCTGTGTTTTTGACTTTCAGTCTGGGAACAATGCTGATAACACCGATGTTTTTAGTTGTTGCTCAGTAATGTTTACTCTGACCAAGGACTTTCTCAGTCTCATGCTTTGCCAGAGAGGAGGGGAAGCCAGGAGGAAGCAGAGGCAGGACACCTGACCCAAACTGGCCAAAGGGGTATTCCATACCACAGCACGTCATGCCCAGTATAGAAACTGGGGGGAGTTACCCGGAAGGCCCAGATCGCTGCTCGGGTCGGGCTGGGTATCGGTCGGCGGGTGGTGAGCGGTTGTGTCCTTTTCCCTTGTTATTCCTCTTATCATTATTACTGGTAGCAGTAGTGGTTTGTATTATACCTTAGTTACTGGAGAGCTGTTATCTCAACTCGTGGGAGTTACATTCCTTCGATTCTCCTCCCCATCCCTCCGGGAGCGGGGGGAGGAAGAAAAAGGGGGGGGAGTGAGCGAGCGGCTGCGTGGTTCCAAGTTGCCGGCTGGGTTTAAACCACGACAAACTAGCTTTTCTTTAAGTGACTTTCTACTCTTCAGTATTTGAAGTTTTGCAAAGTATTTACCACTAGAATAAATCTGCTACTTGTAGAGTTACCAGTTAATGGTGGGAGATTGAGATTTTGTTGTTGCATTAGAAAATGCCCCCTAAGAGTCTACATACAAACCTTGACTATGCAAGCAGAATTTGGCCTTAAAGACAGCAGCATAATGTTATTTTAGTGTAATGTTACTAAGGACTCTCAATACCAATGCATTTTAAAATCTGTCCATTATCATTTCTATTTCACAGAGCTGGAATAACTGCTGTGAATCTCTGTTGCCATGATATACATGCTATTCCCGGTATTTTATTGTATTTAGTAGTTCCCTGGATTAACTTCATTGTGAGTTGGGGGCAGCACTCCTATCTTGAGGGCGCTGTCTTGGGCTGATGCTCTTTCCTGTTACCACAATTAAATCTCAGTGACAACAATGAAGCAAAACAATTAAGAGTCCTTCAAAAATTGTTGTCTCTTTTCACAAAAATCTATTTATTTTTTTAGCAGCCTAAATTACTCATTTCCCTTATTCTTCCCCAAAGCCCAGGTTACACTTTCTCAGTAGCTCTTTCAATTACAAGTATCAGTATTACGATTCTTTGTTATGCTTTGTATTTTGTTGTCCCAAGACTCTAAATCTGTTCCTTTTCTCTTCAATGTTATCTTTAACATCTTTATAACAAAACTGCTGCAAAAGCTATTGGAGAAAGATCAGTCTGTCTGACAACATCATTCTTTGCAGCACAGCAGATTTTGAATAGAAGCTACCAGCTTTGTTATATGAAGTAGCATTCTCTTTAACAAAAGAGGATAAGCATCAGAAGCATCTGGGGAAAATCTCTGACTCAAAGTGCTGCACTGTGAATATTAATTTTAACCAGTAATAAGAAAGAAAGCAGCATATCATCTTTAGTAAGCTGAGTTCAACTCTATTGAAGCACAAGGGCTGAAGGAACTGATAAGTACTTGGGACACAATCCAAAGCAAGTCAGTGGAAAAGTTCCTAGTGACTTCAGTGGCCTTTGAATCAGGTTTTCTAAAATTATTTTTGAAGCACCTACATACTGGAATCTTCACCTGCATTATGAGCTAACATAATCATTGAGCAAATACAGCTATTTATGCATACCAGAGGACAAAGCAATCCTAGAAAGGTACATGCGCCCAATGCACCAAAAGGTTGAAAGAAGAGGTGGTGTTAGACCCTGCTGAGACTGATTGCTTTTAAGTGTTGTAGTGGGAAGGCTCTAACTCACCTGTAGGATTTCTAGATACTGTTCCTGTCCAGTCACACTCAGTTCCATAAGTGCTTACACCAATATCTGGACAGAGGGAGAGTTGCTGACCCGATCTGAACCGAATCACAGATTAAGGGATGGGGTTGCCAGCAGGTGTAGCAGAGGCTATGTGCATTACTTCTGGGGAAGCTGAACTTCAAACTGGGGATTCTGAAGCTTTGGTTATTTTGGTTATTTCCCTAAATAGCGCTTTCCCTTTCTGTTGTTTCAGATATATAAATACGTGTTAGAATAAGAGAACTGAAAGATGCACATTTGCAAGAAGGGTTAAATGTGGTTGCCATGAACAGCTAGAGAGTATCTGATGTGTTCCTTCTGTGTCTGGCTCCCATGGAATTGTACACAGCCCTGCACGCTCCTGGATAGGCAGTGCGAGACTGCAAAAAAGGCCATTAAGTGTAGGCACATTTACTGCTAGCCCTGCTCCTGTGCTCATCCACTGAGATAATGCAACTTTTCAGATGCGTGGTTATTTGTATCTGGTGTGGAGAACTACTACTATTTACACACCCAGGAAGGACTGCATTTTACTACATTTCCTCTTGGAGACATCACTTCTGTTTCGTAGTTCAAACCAAATGCATAACTTTAAGTACATTTCTGGTAATTATAACCTTATAGCAGTAGTTTCAACCTTTGTCAAGCCTGTGAGCATCTAAAATTACTCTGTGGACATATGGACCTCTTTATGTTGAGGTTTGTAAGGTGTAAGCTTAGTTTTCTCAACTTTCTTTGGACCTTTGAGTTAACTTAAAAGCAATCTGTGGACACTCAGGGGTCCACAGATCACACTGACTTATTGACAGCTACTGCACTGAAGTTGTGGTGGAGAGGCAGAAGCAGAGCTGCCAGAGTGCAGATCAGCTCCACAGCGTTTCCAAGCATCCAACTTCTGGGCTGTTTTTGCAGAAGTAAAGTTGACAAATGTGCCTGTGAGGGAGCTGTATAAGACTGTTTATGCATTGCCTCTAGAATACAATTTTGCTGTGGAGAAATCCCTCTACTGCATCTTCAGACTGTAGGTATACAGGTTTACTAGCTAGAAGCTGTTAAATTTTAAGTGTAAGAGTTAATTCCCATGGTTTGTACCCTTTACATGGCAATCTTTTGATGTGCGAAATAGTATCTACCAAATCTCTATGTAACATACGTGCCTCATGGCACAAAATGTGCACCATTTTCTTTGCTATGTCCAGGAGAAGAGAAGCTGTCATAATTTTTATTCTACTGCCTTCAAATAGCCTTTCCAAATGCTAATCTCCCTGTAATGCATTTTCCAGTCACTTGAAATAGGCCAACATAAACTGCTTGTAATTTGCCATTTTACTTTCTTTTTTGAAGCACCTGAGCTAGACTTTTCTCATAATAAAATTGATATCTAATTTACCACTGATATTATTCTAATCACAGTAGCAACTTTCAATTTGCATACCTTGTAACTGAGCTCTCACATCATTCAAAACCAGTTTATATCTGGTGAACTTCTGATTTTTTTTTCTTTAGTTTCCAACAGTTATTTAATTGTCTTGTTAACATGGATCATTTGATTTTATATCAGCTTAAACTGCAGTCTTGATGGTTCATTTTCCCAGTATGCCATGTTGATGAAAGGTACAGAGAATTTGAATGGATATATATCCTATTAAATGCAGATTTCATTAGCATATCATGTTAATACTCTCTTCAGTTCAATAAATCTGTGTAGCACTTAAACTATTAGCTTCTCTATAAAGCTTTGGATAAACATTTTGAAGTTGTATGTTGGAGTTCATTAGTTTTTGTGTGTATCAGGGATTTGCTTTTGAAAACAGGCACCAGTGGGGAAGTGCTTCTTCAGTGGTGGTGCAGTGGTTGGGGTATCTGCAACACACTTTATGGGTGGTGGGATTGGGGATGGGTTTTTGGTCTACCTATTTTATGAAAAAACAAAACAAAACCATTCTTTGGCACTAACTATTATGTTTAAGTCTAGAATGCTTGAGGAAGGGCTTATACCTTAATAGAATTCTCTAACTAAAAATAAGACACATTTTTTACATCTCACTCTTCATATCAGGTAGGTCCCCAAAAGACCCATATATTGCTCGTGCATCATAGAAAGCAAAGACGAGAGCTCCTGCTCACAGCAGGAGAGCAAGTTTTATTTAATGCCATGTCTAGAAGAGGGTGATGGTTTACTTTATAAATATTAGATCTCCTTTGAAATGCCACTTAAGCAGACTGTGTCAACATTCTGAACTGGTAGCTAAACTAAAAAAAGTTGGGAAATTCCTGTTGCAGTGCTGCTTACCTTTCAGTGTGGGTCACTTTGTTTAATCCAGAATGTTTCATTTGTATTGTTTGGGATGTGTTTTAACTGCTATTTCTGACCTGCAGGGCCACCACCTCCTTCCCTCCCTCCCCTCCAAGAAATGAAACTTTGCAAAATTCACATTTCAAATACATTATTTAGAAAGATTGGTTTTGGTCGAAACCACACTTCTCAAATTAACTATTTAAAGAATAGAGGGCTGGGCTGCCTGTCTGGTGGGAACAGTAAGAAAGCATCTCTTAGACTATGCAGAGTCTTATCAGATGGCATTGCTCGAGAGTATCGATTGAATATATGCAGTAGTACCAGTAGATAAGCTTGAGTGGTATTTGTTTTAAACTCTGATTTATCAGGGCCAGCCAGTGACACGAGCTATTTGGCATTTGCACTTGGCAGTCATGATACAGCCTCGCTGGGTAGCATGCTAACTGCAAAATGTTTCTATCGCTTTTGAGCATCCATTTTTAAAAGACAAACTGCAACGTATTAAGTCCAGGAAATGTAAAGAATAAAAATAGGAAGGTTTTTTCCCTGTTTATATACACAACCTACATGATAGATTTGATTTGTTGAAACATCTTGTGTTTCCTTCGCCACCTCTGAGAATCCTGCTGATATCGGCTGTCTTGTCAAGTTATATTTGACACTGACACCACAGTGGCTCACTGTGAGGATGGAGAGACTTCCAGTTATCTTTTATTACAACTTCTATCCTGAGGGATAAACCCCAATCATCTTTAGGACCGATCTTGCCCAGAGAACTGTGCAACTATTAAACCTGCTGCAGAGTTTGCTGTTTACCAGTGAGTTTACTTTGTGAAGTCTGTATTTATTAGTCTATACCAATTTTCTTCTCCTTGTGACAGGAACATTGTCAGACTTGTGGATTGTCCCATTCTGAGTCTAAAAAACACTCTTGGCCACCAGCACCTGGGTTCCCATTTCCCCTGCAGGTGCCCTGCAGCTGAGCCATAGCTCATCAATGGACACAACAACCCAAACACACCTACGCATTCATGAAATTGTGGTCTTGTGAAATTCCCACTACGGAATGTTTCAGCTTGCCAGATTAAAAAAGCAGAGATGGACAGATTCATGCAACTCGGCTAAGAAGATGTAGTTGTTGCATGCAAGAGATTTAATGAGTGCTTCATTTAGGGAGCAAAGTCCAAGCCAGGAAACAGAATTGCCTTTTCCCAAGGTAAGCTGCTAACTCTGGGCACCTTCTCCACTGAGACAGGAGATGGTAAATATTTTGCTGCTACCAAGACCTGTGTTGCTGTGCTTGCCTCTGATTCCTCTAAACGACTACAAGATGGTTTGTCTTGCTAATTAAAGCTGCTCTCATAGCAAATAGGGTTTCTCTTGGAATATTAACAATCTGCCCTTCACTTGAATGTTTTTACAGGATCAGTGGTTGGTTGCTAAAAGAACAGAATCTCAGAAACAATTAATGAATATTCAAATATTCAGAATTCTTGAAATGCTGTCTCAGCAGTTCTTTGTGAAACATCTTTCATTATAATCAAATGACTATCTGTTTGTGATGGTGTGGAGGGCTGTAATCAAAGTGGCTGGATGCTGTAAGAATGCCTGTAAATGTACGCACCCCTCTGAACTCAGTCGGAGCCAGTGTTTGACTCACACTTCCTAATTTGAGGACTTTGAAATCTAGGTAACATTAAATTGAGACAAAAATATACAAAGATCAAGGGGCAGAAGGATGCCTTTGCTACTTAAGGTAGGGACAGGGCTGGAAACAGCATGCTTGGATGAGGGAGTGAAGAAGGATGGCAGTGTGCTGTCAGTCAAGTCCCTGCGATGGGGACTGCAGGCGGCTCAGTCCTGCTCCCCAGGCTGTGTTGTGTGAGACGTTTAAAAGTCAGAGTGCTTTCCCCTACCCAAAAATATAAGTAAATATAAGTAAATAAAACCAAAAAATACATTGAGGCTGATGCTACAGAAGTATCTCCCCAAAGGCCTGAAGTGAAGGTGTCAGGAGGTGCTGAGCTGACAGCTGTGTGCAGTGAGAGTACCGCTGCTGGCTGCTTGGAACCATTCAGAGCAAAAAGGAGAATCATCACTGTGGTGATGGCATATTCAAGATTAATGTGAAGGGTAAATCAAGTCCAATTCAGCCTTTGAAGTTGAAGTGGGGAAAAGCGTAAAATACACTCGTCCGTACTGTAGGTCTCCAATATCTGATCTGTGATTTCATGGAGGAAGAAAACTGTCACTGAACTCCTTTTAGGAACTGTGTCCTTGGCTAATTCATTTGCTTTATGTGTTGCCCACTTTCAGGGGGGAAGGGCTGCATTTGTGTGGGGGTAGTATTATTTTAGGAGATGTCTCAGTTAGTTATTATCTACTGAAACATCACCTAGGAGATACTCCTTCTCTGTCATGCAGCTTGATACTTCATGCAGTAAAAGGTAACTCTTCCATCGTTCATTAAATAATGTTGTGGTGAACTTATCTCCACTGGGTCTCAATTAAGAAGTGAAGCCAGTGCCTTTAGAGGAAAAGGCAGAGAACAATCAGAATATACTGAATATATAATTTGATATCTGGAAACAAGCAAGAGGAAAAATATGGTGTGCAAATGTGTGGACATTGAGAACATGTTATGTCGCAAAGATTTGTATTTGGAAGTAAAATACGATTAGATCATTATTGTTCACTAAGAATATTTAGTGCTTTTAAAAATTCAAGGTGTTCTTTCTAAGTTTGTTAACTACTATAAATTTACTGTAGTAAATATTATAAATTTACTGTAGTAAATATTCATTTCCCTTACTACTTCCCTTGTATCCTTTTTAGAACCCCTGGGAACTTCAGTCGTACTGATTCTGGGCCCATTGTTTATTAACATGGATTATAAAACTGCAGTAAATTTTCTCTTATGTTCTAATTTAATTATACATTTTTTTTTCATACTATGCTTTCATTTTCCTTTTAAAAAAGATGTTTAAAGTATATAGCAGAACTAGTCTCTCTGGATATTTTTTTACCAAAAACCCCGCAAAGCTCCTTTCATTAAATAAACCCAAATGTGAAGAACAAAAAAGGAAGTTATCTCAACTTTTATTTCTCAGCCCTCCTTTCCTACCATTCTTCTTTATGTGCTGCATACATAATTTTTTTCCCTTTTCTATTTCTCTCCCATTTACATGCTTTTCTTTTCAAATGCTGTTATAATGATTTGCTAGATGCATTCTGCAGGTATTGGTGAAATGTGCTAGTGGAAGAGGCAGTGACATTGCTGGTTTAACATGCAGCACCGAATAAATCATCAATATGTAGGTGTTAATACCTGACTTTGTACATTCTTGAGTAACTTAATTCCCTTCAATAGCATGAGAATGAGCAGCTCATAAATGCAGAATAATTGGAATTTTAATTAAGTAGTGAATTAAGGATGCCTCCTGTTTACAGGTAGAAACATCTCTTGACTAAATGGATGGAGGGGCAGGTTTCAATTTAACAGCTTATAAAAACCCAGTTTGATTTCCACAATTAGACTTGGCTGTTCACAGTATCTAAATGAACTTAGTGGCTAAGGTGCCTATGTTTGTTTTGGGCATGTGAATGGCATCCCAGCCCTGCTTAAGTTCTCATCACAGTCTTTAGGATGTGTTTTAAACAATTACAGTGAATTACATTAAAGTCTCAATGAGTACAGAATTGCTTTGCTATGGCATAAAATTCGTGGTATCTACCTGCAGGTGTATACATTTACTTTTGTGCCTATTTGGATACACACCTTTTCATTGAATTACACTAGCTACAATGGAGCAGTGAGAGGAATTTGTTTTCTTGTATGAGATAAGCATCACCATGTTGTTCCTAGCAGGTGCATGCACAATTAGGAGGACCCAATTAAAGCTGCATTTAGTTCACACAGAGCAGCAGTGATTGCTGTCTATAATTTCTCCTGTGGTTTGACTTATGGGTATTAAGTTGTGCAGAACTTTATTAACAAATAAAGTCAAGTCAAACAAGTCAAGAAAAAAATGCAACAAACTGGAAATAGGTATGTAGGGTCTTGGCCATTGTGCACTATCTACAGTTTGAGAAAAGGAATCTCCCCTCTCACCCCTTTCAAATAGCCACTTGGGCAAACGACCAGTTTCCTCTATTTAGGCTTGTGCTTTCTGTCTTCCTGGCCACAGGAATAGGTATTTGTGTATCTCATCTGCTTCTGTGTCAGCCAGTCTGACTGCAGCAGGTCCAGGTCATCCAAAGATTCCTGTGAATTCAAGCCTAAAGTAATTCTAAAGCCAAATATACCTGTGTTTGTCCCAGTCATTATCTGTACCATTATTACAGACTGCTCAGCACTGCAAATCATCATGCCAAATGGAAGGAGAAAGGTAAGTCAATTAGAATAGAGAAGGAACAGGGCACTGGAGCACAGGCACCTTCTTGAGTGATGAGGAATTTAATTCACAACCTACTTTTTTTCCCTCCTGAGGCTGTTCAGTTGCCACTGCTCCAGAAAGGGATTTGGTGCCCCCTGATTTCCTCCCAGCCTGTGTAACTTGCCTTGCATATGATAATACATACTTGGTGGCACAGCACATTTCACTTTCACTGTTTAGGAATACTCGAAGTCAGCTATTTGCCTAATGCGCTACAAAGGGCAAAACATCAGACATCTGGTCCCTGCAAAGAGATTTATGAGAAAACATGTGTTTTCCAACTAAAAAAGAAGAACAGAAGCCCCAAAACACTCCATTTCTGTAGGTATGAACAGCCAGTGGATAGTGATTCTGAAAACAAGAGGGAAGAGCATGTCTGAATTGCCCTGGTGTCCAGAAGTGGCAATAAGGAAGGGCCTGGCTGGAGTATTTTTCCCCTTAATCACCACATAGGTCTTCTGAAGTGGCTGAGACCCAAAGATGGTTCTTAATTGTACAAGGTGGAGAATATTCTGACCCTCAGGCATTGGGACAGAACTAACAGTTGAGCCACTTAGTTGATACTGAAGTGCTTTTCTGCACTGATGCTATGAGCTAGCATCTTGTAGGATAGGGCCTGTATATAATAAGATTAAAATCAGTTAATGACCCTGCATATGCCAAGTGATGACAGATCCAAACCCAGTCATTTACTTTCAAAAATAGAAAGATAATTCATTTGGAGAAAATTATAAACTTCATGTCCACATGAAGTTGCTCTTGTGTAGGGCCTATACAAGATCAATTATTTGCTTTTTATGCTCTCTTGACTGGTAGTAAAGCAGTAAACTGGCGGTTATGATGCTGATACACAAAGCAAGCCATACCAGAGAAGAAAGCCACCTTTAATTTCAAGCTCCACTAGAATCATGAAAGGAAAATTAATGTTTACTAAATGAAAAAGGATGATACTGCTGGAGAGAGGAAGTTTTAGTTAAGCTTTTAGGTGAATGTTAATAACTTTGAGAAATGGAAACATATATAATAAACCACATTTAAAATGGCATAAACTTCAGAAAAACTAGAAGGTATTTAAAACTTACGTAAGCTCATCAGTGTGGTATCAAGTTTTAAAAATCAAGCAAACTGAATGATAGCTGACATACAGAAGAAGGCTATCTAGTACTCACACATTTTCTGTGAAAAACTCAATATAGCCTTATATTTAGAATAAACATTTTGAGGTGAAATGGAAGTCTGCTGATCAACTTTTGCATGCTTCTGTAATTCCTCTGCAAATTTCCAGGGGAATCTGAGAGCATCCAGGCTTGTTCCCTAGGAATATACTTTCATAAAGCTGCCACTCTGAGACTGCTGACATATCACAGTGTGGTTGAGTTTTGCCTGTGATACGCTGCCAAGCACCATAAATGAATGCAGCTCTGAGATGGCAGGTCACTTTTTATTTTGCCAGACACAACAAAGAAGTGTCAACCTCTGACAGTTTTTAAAAGCAGGCTTTAAAAGAAATATCAAACCTTTTTCTTCTTTTTTAACCAGTCAGTACCTGAGAAGAAGTGCTCAGAGAAGAAGAGAGGATAGGGAAATTTGTGGAAGTGGAAGCTGCACTATGCGAGTGATTTAGCACTGCATCACTCCAGTTTTATGCTGATAAATGCATTTGGGATTAGGTGACATGGACTTTATGCCATCAAATAAATGGGCAGTGGATCTGCTTCAGTCATCTTATGTATGTGTGCGCCACTGCAGTGAGATTATAACTGCTGCTAGTAATACACTGGATTTTGTGATACTGTCACAGTTAATATGGTTTGGTCTTGCATTTTTGTAGTAGGATCTAGCAGTCCTAAGGTATCTTGAATCCGTGCAGAGAACCCCTTTTATAATAGGAAATGGAGACATTTAGCAGGCGAATTGCCTGATTTAACAGAATACAGCACAATCTATGAGCAGTATGGCAGGACAGGAACAAATTGCAGCAGCTTTGGATCCCAGTTCCACAGTCTAACACTGAAGTGTTTTGACTCCTGTGAAGCACTTGCTGATGGTCAACAGGAAATACTGGTGCTATAAATACTGGCCCTCAATGCTGTAGCTTAAGAGCTGTATTTACTCTAATGGGCTTTAGGCTAAAGCATGTTAACAGAAATCGTAAAAAAAAACCAAAAAAAAAGTGGCACTCTCCAATAGCATGCCATAAGACTGCCAAAGATACAGCATAATCATGAAAGCAGAGAAAAAGCGTTGTAGGAGACAATCTCTATATATTACTAGTGATAAAACACCGTATATGTGATTGCTTTCAGCACTAGACTGTATTACTTCTGAAGAGGTTTGCACTGACAGTGTGGGTTAGGGTTTCTTTTGTAACCATCTGGACTGCATTTGATACCCCTATAGCAATAGACTGATTAAGTCATTGCCAGCACTTCTTTCCAATGGAAAAAATAACCAGGTTCACAGTCACAGTCAGACTAAACAACCACCATTTTAACCAACAGAAAAGGAAATATCGTAAGACCGCATTTCCCTCATGTGAGAGGCTTGCCACTGCAGAGAAGGAAATAGATCTCTCTCTTTTCATCCCAGTAACTGCAGACGTTTGGGAACTAGTCTCCACACAGGGAATTTTGTGCTGGGGGAAGTTCAGCTAAAGAGGGCTCAGAGAATGGGAGCAGAAGGTTCATTCACTCTTGAGTTGATGGAAGCTGCCCCTGCACATGGAACAGTGTGCCACTTCTGCTTGAAAAGAGTGTTAGTGATCCTGCTCACCTCTGCTACAGTCACCAGCTTCTTTTGTTCATGATTTCTGCTGATGCTGTCAGTTGAGAAGCAGGTTAAACAGTGTCCAGCTTATAAAAAGCAGCAAGTTGCAAATTGTAGGAAAATTACTTCTGAAATTATATATCAATGCTAGTTCATTTTCAATTGTAGTTATAAAAAGTTTCCAGTGTGACAAACAACCAGTGCATTGTGTGCTAGGATAGTATTATGGAAATGTATAGGGAACATGGACATGTGCATAGGACTGTAATTTGTGAGTAACAAGGTGTATGTGCTCTGAATAAGTAAATAAGAAAATTTCAGTATAGCTGGAATACTGGTATTTGCTTTAAGTCCACTGAAGTATACAGCAAGATTTCTGTGCTGTGGCTCCTTTGTGCCATCAGGTTTGCAATAGCATTCACATGCCTGCCCTTCAGACTGTCGTCTCTCCTTTCTCCCTCTCCTCCCCATCATACCGTGAGTAAAGCAGAAAATAAAGAAGATGACAGGATTATGTTAGAAACTGGTAGATGAGGTAAGGACAGCAATCACTGCAGAATCTCAGTCAGATGAGTTTCAGACTTGGTTATAGTCATACTTGACTTTCAAATTCTTATATAGTCAGAGTGCAAAGACATTTCCATTCTACTCCCTGTTTTCACCCTTTTGGAGCTCTCACAACATGCATCCTTTGAGATGTATTTTCCACTTTTTACGAGCTCCCAGAGGAGTGTGTGCCCATACATATTCATCTTAAAAGTTCTAACTGAAAACTCTTACAGGTTCGTGAATTCAGTAACCATATAGCAAAACTCCAACACTTTTACCACAGAAGCCAAATTTTGTATCATGGAATCACAAACTGAAGGGGAGGGACCTTAAAGCTCATCTAGTTCCAACCCCCAGCCAAGGGCAGGGGCACCTTCCACTAGACCGGGTTGCTCAAAGCCCCATCGAACACTGGACACTGCCAGGGATGGGACAGCCACAGCTTCTCTGGGCAACTGGTGCCAGCATGTCACCACTGTCACAGTAAAGAATTTCTTCTTAATACATAACCTAAATCTACCCTCTTTCAGTTTAAAGCCATAACTCCTTGTCCTGTCCCTACTTGTGCTGGGGGCTCCAGAGCTGGATGCAGGACTGCATGCCAGATTGTGAGAAGCTTCTCATCAACCAATACCCCGAAGTCCTTCTCCTCAGGGCTGTTCTCAATCCAGTCTGCCCAGCCTGTAGTTGTGCTTGGAATTGCCCTAGCTTATTTGCAGGGGTGTATATATATATATATATGTTGCAGGGAGAATTATTAAAAGATCATTGCACTTCTGTATGGTGTATGACTATAATTCATACTGCTTCTCACCCCACACCCCTGCTTTATCCTGCACTCTCCACAGTAACAGCACTCTCCATAGACGCTGAGAAAATGACTGTCGTAAGTGAAGTTATTGTCTCTTTAATGACCACAGGAATACCTACTGAATTTAATATATTGGCTTAGGAAATCTGTTTTGCCTACCCTAAACGGCTGTCTGTCTAAAATATATCTGCTCCGAGTGATGTGCATTATATAAATAAAACTACACAGACACCATGTTTGTCAATCAGCAAAAAAGGCTCTACACCCGCTATCCTGGGCACATATACTTTGTAAGCATTGGTTTCCAACAGATAAATGTAATCAAGGTTTATATGCTCACAGAAGCCAACAGGATGGGATTTTTTCACTTGAAAGATCAGAAGAAAATTGTAACTAATGTTGTGGAAAATTACTTTGATATTGCTTTCTCAGTACAGCATCACAATTAGGTAGCAATGTGAAGCACAGGGAAAGAATAAATGAATAGTAACAAATCAACACAAACAGCTACTGTCAGGAGTACTTTGCTCAGTGAAAGTAATGTAAGCATTACTTAAAGTTTTATGGCTGTGGGTTTTATACTGGTTTAAGTAGTACATCAAGGTCTCACCATCATGCTTGCTAGGACTAAAACAATCAAGAACAATTTCCAGAACAGACAGATAAAACCAAAGCACCAAAGTATTTTTATTAATCTTGTTTCGTAAGTTGTACTATCTTAAATTAAAGATGACTGAACATACTAACAATGAAAAATGTCCTTTTGGACAATGCAAAATTCCCCTACTCTGCTTTTCAGTGGAAAATAAATGTTACTGACTTTTCTGTAGCCTTCCTGATGAGATTCCAGCACTGGCAAATATGTTTTACTATATAGTAACTGCATGGGAAATACAAAAGCAAAGGCTAATCCAATAGAACTTGTCCTATGTGGCTTAGTGACACATGCATTTGTTCAATTCTATTTAGGGAGCAATCAGACAAGCAAATTATAGCAATATCCGATCTCCATCAGAAACAGTCCCTTTTAAGGGGAAGGATCCTTCTCAGCATGCCAAAAATGTCGCTTGTGATTGACAGATTTTCACAGGAGACTTTCTGCAGATGAAATATGTCTACCACTCTAGTTAATGAAATGAGTGTTTTTTCCTGTGTCCTTTAAACCACCTAATATGTTCTGGTGATAACTGGCATCATTTTCAGAAGCAACGGACATGAGGAGTTTCTGAGTCCACTGGGAGTTGAAAGTACTTAACACACATGAAAATCAGCCAGACAGAAATAAGAGTAATTGTATTGAGCACCTTTTTCTCAAGGGTACAGTCTGGTTCCTATTAACATAAATAGTAATTGAACGTGAGAATCGAGCAATTGATTACACACCTTTGGCAGTAACAGCACTGTTGGGATGTTCATGTTTTAGCTATGTAGAACCCTGCCCACAGCAATCAAGTCTGTTAAAGTTTCCCTGCTGGAGGCAGGAGCTCTATTCAAACTTGCTCTTATTTAAATGTTCTTGGGCATGCCCTTCTGCAGTTACATCACTCTCAAAAATCACTTCACAGTGTACTACAATCAGCAGTTGGTGTTCAAGAGGTACGACAGGTCAAGGTGAGGGACCAACAATATAAAAAATGGAGAAAAAATTGCACTGGTTTTGAGACACCACTATAAATTCCTTCTCTGTCAGAAGCAAAGAATTACCTTTCCAATGTAAAGTTACACATTCTTACTTGCATTGGAGTACTACCTGTGTTTACTGTCCATATCTCTTTCCCCTCACCCTCAACATACCGTCCGATTTCAGTCTAATATATGTAAGTATAGAAAAATACATTACAAAAACTTTGAAGCAACTGGTTAATTCTCTGCTTTGCACAACACTGATGATTCATTATTTCTGCAGTTTCAGCTGAGTGGCTGCTTTAAAAATTGGTGTGCAGTTGGACTAAGTAATAAACATACTAATGTACAGATTGTTTAGTGACATGGAAATAAGTACTTAATAAACATGGACATAGAAATTAGCACTTAATGTAATTATCTCAGAGTTTTCCATGTTAGGGTTCAGCTCTATTAAAAATACTAGTGATACTTTAAAATATATACAATTGTGTTCATTGTACAATGAAGGTGTCTATTGAATAGGCCTTTTATAAAGCATATATGTAGTCAAAGGAGAATTTCAGTGCATATAAGAGCAAACATAGTGACCAAACCTCAGTGCACAGGGGCATTATTATGAGCTGCAGTAACTGTGCTGGCATTTGTCTAGGCTCTAAACCAGCCTTTGTTACAGCCTTAGCCAAAGAGAAAGTGACTAAGTAAATCAAGAGATCTTGTGCTTTCTCATACTTCTTGCATGCCTCTTGTTTAAAAGGAAACCACAAGTTCAGTTCTCACATTCATGCAGTCTTTGTGGCTCTTCACAGTTTAAAGTGAGTAGCACAGGAAGATGGTGTGCATCTGCATGAAAGTTATGCAAATTTTAATGGAAGGTAAGCACATTAAAGGAATGAATCCCAAAATATTGTATGTTTCTTGCATGAGTCATTTATGCATCTCTTATTTTGCATCTCCCTGTCACATTGAATACCCTATACAGGTAAAGATAGATTCAGAAACATGTATTTGCAGGAAATGAACTTTCAGCGGTATTTCCCAATTTCATATTTCTAGTGGCATAGGTGGCAGCAGAAGTTGGTCTCAACTTCAGCAGAAAATTAACTCCATCCAGCTGGACCCTGTGCACCTTGGCAAAGATCCCTGCATAATCAGTTAATTGGTTCTTGGAACAAGTTTTTAAGCAAATTCCTTTTTCTTCTATTTTTTTTCCCCCCACCAATAGATTTCAAAATAGCCTTCATTAAAAAATTACATACCTTTGTTGAGGCAACCTCTGTGAAATACGCAAAACATGTTAAGGGTATAAGCACAAAATGTTGAACATGAGTGAGTCAAATAGAAATAGGAATGCTAACCTGGTGTCTGCTGATGAACTATTTCTTCCGGATCCTGCAGGTGAATGAAGACAACAAGCCCAGCTGCTCCAAACAGCAAGATGAAGGAGAACATACATGTCAGCCTCATAATTACTGTTCTCAGATCAATCCAGCTCTGACCCAGGAAAAGAGCTGCACACAATCTCCAGAACGCTCTTCACTCATAGTCTCATCCTCTCATCTGGAACTCTGACGTAATACGTCTACAAGAGGTAAAAAAACAACCCCCTAAAACTCAACATGCAGAGCATTTATATTTTTCAATGCAGGTTAGTAGATTTAAGTCCTTGTTTAGGCCAAATAACTGACTTCTCTAGAATTTCTTTGGTACAGTTAATTGCAGCCATCCAGTCAATTTCTGCCCCGTCAGTTTGTCTTTAATTATATGTCACTGTTTTTAAAATCTTGAAAAAGCAATGTAGAATATCATTAAAGAGCACGGTTTGGGAGAAATGGTTACGCCATGGCTGCAATTTGCTCAAAAACCCCTCTTGATAATCACACCATCATTTGCTTGCTTCAAGTGAAGCATGTGTCGCTTTCTATTTTTCACTGGTTAAACAATATGAAAGCATAAAGTGAGCTAATGTGGGCGAAATGATCACAGTTGCTGCACTTGCACGTCAAACTTGGGGAGAAGGATGAACAGTGGGCAGCTGCCTGCTTCACCCTTGATAAAAAGAGTCAAACTGAACTGGTACACCACAGATCCCCATGCTGCCTGTTGAAAAAACTCTGCAGTTGTATTGATTTCCAAGGGAAGTACTGGTCACAGTGCTAGGACCTCCTTCTACTGGCTTGAAGAACACATGAGAAAACAGAGGGTAGGCAGGAAGCGGGCTGTCTGTGCAGGTGATGGGCAGGGCTGCCTCTCCTCCCATGGGGATCCCAGAACATTTCTGGGCTTGGTCTGGTGAATTCTCACTGCTCAATCAAATACTTTCCATTATGTGTAGCCCCAGTGAAACGGCAGCAGCCAGTCCCAGCTGGAACTGTAGTAGGTCATTCTAAACCTCTTGCTGAGCACAGCCCTAAGGCAAATACTTCACTTTAAGCACATGAATAGTCCCACTGGAACCAATGTCCATTCTGGTAAGATACCAAGAAAGGAAAAAATGAAAGAAGGAAACCAGAGAAGAATACCATTAGTGTGCCATGTGGCTTTATCAATTAAAATAAACGCTTTTGCCACAGAGTACATGCTGGTCCTGTGTCTTTTAGTAACCTGAAGGAAGGTGCAGTAGAGCTCAGGTAGTGGAACTAGTTACTGAAAACATAACCAGATTTCTTACCAGCAAATTATTGAACATAAGGGTTCAGGCTGGAGATCAGCAGAAGTCACAAGGGTGGCAATCACTTCAATTTTCTCATATTTCTAATTGTAAATGCAATCTCATCTAAAGGAAGGATTCCGAAGGTTGTGTTTCTTTACAAAGGAGGTTTCAAGTACACAAAGACTGTGTAACATTAGTTTTCAGGGAGGGTGCATTGTGGAAAAATAATCATTCAAAGTAGTTATACAAGAAAAAGTTTTTAAAGATTTGTTCTCAATGTGCCTCGAATATTTGGTGTCAGTGTGAACTTGTTTGCTTTTCATGGTTTCCATGGTAGGTGTTTAATTTTCCGCAGTGTACTGGCATTCCAAATTTCTAAAATGCACCAAATAAAAATACTTATTGTGCAGTCCTGATGAAGTAATTTCTGTGTCTCTTATTGATAAGATTATCTAATGGCAACTATGGTTATTCAGTGTGTAAAGCAGGCTGAGCTCCAGGCTAGAAGCACTGGTGGATGCTTGTATCTTAAATGAATGCAGAGAACTAAGTTCTCCCTCTATATAGGTGAATTCAGCTTTATTTTCTATTAAAATTACGGCAGACATTAACTGTGTGGTTTTGGGTTTGGGGTTTTTTTTCTCTCTCTTTTTTTTTTTTTTTTCTTTAAACCTTTCTCACCCCTCTAAAAGTAAAACTAAATGAAAATGTTATTAAGTTTTCCAGCAATAACAAACAAAGCCAAATCCTCACGGGTCATTGTGCAGGTCCATCTGTGCCTATAGTGTGCATGTGTATATTTTGCACATGTATTTAATATATATGTTTAAAGGTCAAATAGTAACTCTAAAGCCTTAGGGGAGGCAGATTAAGGAAGGAGGATTAGCCTTCAAAGCAGCTGTGTTACAGTTCAAAACACTGCTCTTATAAGCAAACAATTAGGGAGCATGAACCCCCCTCTCTCTGGTTCACTATGGGATTTGTTTGTGCTACATAGTCAGTGGTTTGGATAAATAGATACTTCGAACCAAATCCACCTGTAACAAGGCTGGTACAACACCAAAATAACACCATTTTGTGAAACCACCCAGTCAGAGCTTTCTAAGAGTTGTATTTAATTACCTAATAGAAACATTTCCCTTTTTGTATCCAGTTTACTCTCTCTGCATGTCCATGGGAGGACGATGCTACTACCCGAGTTTACTGTGAGTGTCTTGCCCAAAGGTTGTACAAGGCAGGCTGTGGTGCAGCAGAGAGTGGAATGGTCTCCCAGCCCTGAGGCTGGCTTTGGCAGCTCTGCCCTTCTCTGCTGGGAATGCCCCGGCAGCTGGTGGAACAGAGAAATTGCAAGAAACTCGCTGTTCCAATGTGAGAAAGAGCAGCTTGAGAACATCCACTCCCAAAGAACAAGGGGTTTATATTTCCTTAACATGGAATTTTAAGGTCATTTTTTGAATGAATTATAGCATTGAGCAAACACAGGTTTCTAAAACAATTATTATTAGCTTAAGATGCTAAACCGTTTCCCCTGGTTTTGATTTGTTGAAGTGGTTTTGCTTGAAGTAGAGGCAGCATCAAGACAGAAGATTCCTAGGCAGCTTTTAATTAGAGTGAGAAATGCTACAGTAGCAGTTTTAACCAGTTACAATGTTTACATTATTCCACATCCTATAGGACAACCATGTTCAGGTTCACGTAACTCTTCAGGTTAGATATTACAGTGTCTTCAGAAGACGCAGCAGTAACAAAAGCTAGAAGAAAGCATATATTGAAAGAATATATGCTTTGTAACTCTAAAGAAAGACCACTGTTTATTGCCTGTTGCCATTACATGTCTTTGCAAGCAGTGAATATAGAGGGAGTCCAAGAAGGAAAAAGAAAAGAGAACCTCTTTACTCTCAAAAAATTATTAGGTCTCAACAAAACACAAACTTCAAAGATCTTTAAATTATGGGTCTAGGCTTTTCCACTCCCTATTCTCCTGTAATTATTTTTTCAATCAGTTGACTTTAATTAATGTGTCCTGCGAGAGGAAAGCTGGTGAATGGGAATGGCTGTTTTATACATGCTGAACATGTGCTTCCTGAGCCCTCCCAGGCTGGTTGTTGAGTTGCAGGAGCAGAGGAACTCTGAAAGCAGTTAGCACTGGCTGATAAATGTGAACAAATATCCTCATTAAGGAAACATTTAAAAATATCATTTACACTCAAATCACATAATTTTGGAGATGGATGAGATAAAAAACCTGCAAAAAAACCTTAGTGAAGCATCAGATAACAGTTTCTTCAGGCAGTGCTTCCTCAGGCATGTGAGGGAGTGGGATGCTGTATGTGGGAGCTTTGGATTGATCCATGCAGATCCCCAGCATCTGGGAGGCAGAATTTGGACAACTTCCAAGCCTTTAACTTACACTTTGGATTTGCAGTCACACACTTCAACTGTGCTCCTCACAACAGGCAATAACATATCTTTATAATTCTTATTAGTATTATTGATAGCACAAGAAGATAAAGTTGCAAGCACATCTCAAACTAAACTCCCATTTTTGGCTGTCCTGAACTTACTAAACAGTTGGAGTAAGGTTCACTACAATGGGCAATAATGAATTGAAACATTTAACTTCTAATTTAATCTTTGTTTATACATTTCTGTAGTGAGTAAAACTCCTATGTACCCATGTGTTTTCCTAAGCTTTCCCATTACCATGGTATGTGAATGCTCTGCCCTTGAAAGCACCACAAGTATGTGTATATGTGGATAATAATTAGCACTCAGATAGCACTTCCCAGTTCAAGGACATTCATTAATCACCATCGTACTCCTATGAATTGTGAGGTAAGGAGGTACTAGCATCGGGTAGGAGAACAGGTGTTGCATCATTAAAGCAAGTCCTTTAAGGAAAAACGTGTACAGTTTTAGGAAAAATCATCCAAATACGTCTGTGGAAAATACTTGAATATTATAGCAAAATTTCGAGGCACCAAGTCTTTTATTTCCAAACACAGAAGCAGGACTAATTCCCCCGTGCTCCCAAGCAGCACTGAAATGCACTGCAAACCAATATGATGGGAAGGATTTATTTAAATCTTTTGACAAGAGTGACACTGGAAGTAGTGCTTTGCAAGCCTGCAGTTTTGCAGTCACTGCCTGGAAGCCTAAGGGCTGAGCAGTTTTCTGTGAGCAATTTGATGCTATGATAATGGATCAGTCTGAGAAGTACAAAGAGACAGTTTTCTATCAACATCTCTGTTGTCTGATTCCTCATCTGAGGTGGATCAGCAGGCTGTACTCAAGGTTGTGTTTGATAGCACATGGCTGTTCATTCACGAGTTCTGCAGACGTGACTGTCCTGGGTGAAGAATGGCATTGATAAGATAGTAATCTAAGGTCATGATGTAATTCCTATGTAGAAACTCAGGGATTGCCTTTGGTCCATCTAGAACTTGGTATGTCCCTTATAGGAGCCATGTTGATGCTTCAAAGGAAAGTAAAAAGCCTTGCAGAGCAAAGCTGTAGGATAACTAGCCCCTAGGAAAAGGTTTGTCAATCTTTAGTTGAGGTCACCTTCTTTTTATGTGGGTAGCATATCTGAGACTGGCGTGATGTCAGGGTATGCAGCTTTCACAGCACTACCAACAATTGCTTTCTAAGAGCCTGGTGACTCACAGAGAACAGGAGGGACAGGGCACACACAATAGCTACAGCCCCTCATTTCTCTCTGTTGGCTGCTCACAAAGACGGGGCAGAATCCAAGCTCCTTGAACACCTGTGCAACTGGGTGCTGCTGTGCTTTCACTCCCCAGATAGTCAGTGACCAGCCCAGCCAAATTAGCCTGAAAATGAAAGGAACTGTGCCAAGATGAGAACAGAAGGGGCTTTTTTGCTATGCAGAACCAGGGTAAGTAAAGGACAGAGATGTGCCAGAAACCCTGTAACACTCCTTCCCACTGCAGGGCACCTTCACGCTTTCCCTCCCTGGGGTTTCACTGCAAGGTACCAATGCAGCTCCCAGTGAATGAAAGAATGCAAACTAATGCCAGAGTCAGGTTTACATTACCATATACATCAGCAAGTCAACAAAACACCCAAGTTCTTTGCAAACATCTACTGATTGCTAAATTGGACAATTACGAATCACCTACGAATGAAGGTAAATGCCCACCACATACACAGTAAACTTCATTTCTCGTGCTGTGTGAGCTTTAGTTGATACTCCTTTAGTTAATGGCAGGCTACTGATTGAGAGCAGAGTCAAAGCCCACTGTTTATTTAAAGGAAAGCAGCAGTATGCAGGTTTCTTTGCCGCTTGAAAGCAGGGATTGATGCGCTCTGTGTGCTGTTGAATAACCAGGTATTAAGCAGTAGAGATTAGCTTGGGTAGGGGCTCCTGCTGCTGTGGTTATACCATTCTTGGGAGGCAAACTGGGCTGTCACTGTGGTGGTATGGAGCTCTCTGGAGAAGTATGGGTCCACTGTAGCACTGCCTGGGCTTTCTGTATGGAGAAACATGGTGCTGCATGGGGCACAGGCTCAGCAGTGTCTTTTATCTTCGATAAACTGTCCCCCAGTTAGTGGCATTCATTTGCTGGTAGTATTGCCAGTTCAGGGAGAGATGGTTATAAATGCATAAATGTAAGTAAGTCAGTCATTACCTGATAGAAATAAAAACTATGCGCTAAATTTCAGGACTCCTGTAGCTGATCTGGGCAAGTTTAACTGGGAGCTCTAGGCAGCTGGGAGCTGTGACGGGTTTTTTGCCATCTTCTTGGTTTTATTTTGTGTGTTCTGGAAGGGTGCTGTAATGGAGCACTTACTTTATGCGTTGTTAAGGTAATTTTACTTAGATTGCATAATATAGAGACTGGGACAGTGAGAGTGGGCAATTAGCTGAGTAGAAAAAAAAAGGAATACTGTTACTACAAGAACATAAAAAAAAGATTTGCTTTTGTTACTGAAATGCTCACTTCTAGATACATTAGCTGTGTTTCTATGAGTTGTGTGAACAACGGCTGCTTCTCATCTCTGAAGCTGAGCCAAGCATGCATTTTCCTTGCTTCAAAGCACTTGCAGAGACAAAAGGCCCTCATACACAGGACACTAAGTTTTTCCATTACTCAAGTGTCCACTGTCTGCCTAGATCAGGCTTGTCATGACATTTACGGAAGAAAAAAGGATTTATAAACATTACTCAAATTCACCAGTAAATTTAACTTTTCATGGCAGTTTTTACAAAGGCAGGCACTGTACTAGAGGTGGAGATATTAAAAGTCATATTATTCTGTATCTGTCAGCACTTTTTCTTGGAAATAGGAAATGCAAATGAATCTCAAGTATTATGTCCCAAATTCTCTAGCTTTTTCAGTATAGAAAGAAGTAGGAAACTATTAATCCTGTGACTGATTCCATTCATCAAACAGTTATTTTAGGGTGCTGAATTTTCTGACATGTATCAATAGATACATCTATCAATAGAAAAAAATCTTTGATTTTCTCTGAGATTTGGAAAGGACAAATTTGTTTCCAGCTGGTATTTCAAATCAAAACATTTTGTCTGGCTGACTTCAACTTCATATGTCATTATGTTCTTCTCTGTGTAATAAAAAAAAAACCAACCCAAGTATTTTGAAGAAGGGTAAAATAAGAAATTTAAGTTGGATCTGTTCAAAATGCCCTGTCCTGAAATCTCCCAAAAATTCTTTGCTGAAAAGATCTGGATTCACATTTTTCCTTCATACAGGGAAGAGAATTAAACCTGCTTTGATGAAATCACTAGTAAAGTTAAAGTTTCCTCTGATCAAGGCAGGAATTGGCACTGGGGTGAATTTGACCTACTGACCTGCCCAATGAGTTGGCACCTCTTGCTCCCTGCAGCTGAATTAGTCTCTTCTGTGTTCCAGAAATCCTGAAGGAACATGCCGAGCTGACCACCCATGTTACAAGCACCCAGCACACACCATCAGTGTTGTAGGAAATTAGGCAGAACTTACTCCCTTACTATTCTGCTCTCCAGTCACTGATGTCATTATGTGTCTTAGCTTTCAATATCTCCTCCAGTTATGCAACATGGGAATTTCTCAACATGAAGAGAATCCTGAGAATGAAAGGATCCTCTTTTGCTCACATGCACACGAATCCATATGTCACAAGAAGTGGGGAAAAGGGGGTTTAGAGGCTTTCTTTTATTCTAATGGAAACGTTCTGTCAGGTGTCGGTGCTCCAGTTCTACTCTGTCTTTGGCCTTTGGTCCTGCACACTGCTAAAAGGTATATTAACCCATATAATGTGCCAAAATCTGAATGTTGGCATAACTGCAAAAAGCTATGACATTGTTTTCTATGGCTGAAATCAGAGTCATAATGCATGACCCCTTTTTCCTATTACAACCCCCCTGGCAAACCTGCTAAAGCTGCTTCTCTCATTTCCATCACATGTTGCAATAGGAAGCAGGCACTTCTGGTTTCCACTTTCATCTACAGTTTAAGACCAAAAGGGACAGCACTTGGTAAACAACCAAAATAATCCTTTCAAAGTCTAGAAGATTTCTTTCCTATCTTCCTGGGTGCAAATTGTAGCAGGAGTCATGTGTTACTAATCTCCTCAGTCCTTAGGAAGTTAATACACACACCTCTCCAAGGTCCTAAAGGGGTTATAATACTATTCCAAAGCTAAAATATAGTACCTAAAATGGTTTGCATTTGAAAAGAAGTTTTCTTTCCTTTGTTTCAAATTAACATCTCACAGGAGCTGTGCTGTGACAATGTAAATAGTGAGTGTGAGTAATGAACTTTTCCAGCTTTCTTCCACACCAGAGTGGAGGCACACAATTTCCACAGCAGATCTTGCACGCAGGCAGCCTTGCCCTCCCAGTCGCTGCCTGGCAGCAGGATTTATAGGGATATTGTCCCACCTACAATATTTGATATAGAAAATTGCGCTAAAAGTAATGAACTCTCTCATAAAATACAGCAGAAAGGTTCCTAGTTTTTCAGGTGTCCACTTGGTTCTAGCTAGACCCTGGTTTGAAATGCTTCCCCCTCTCCCCATTTGCCTTAACCTCTCCTTATTTAAAGTAAATATCACATCTTCAAAGGGGTTTTTAGATTATTGCACCATCATATGAGAGTGGTGGTTGCCCATCCCTGAAATACTCTTCTTCAGTTGTCTGTAAAGTGCTTCATTTGTCTCTTCCATAGGTTTCCTGGCTATTCCAGATGAAAAAACCTTCTTTCAAAAGATAGGATGCACCTAGAATAAGCTGGACTTGCAGAGGTACCAAACAAGTAATCACCCCAGAGTATCCCTTCCTTTATGTCAGTGTAAAGCAAATGTACATTGGAGTTTGCTTTTATAAATTATTTTTTTCTGTGCAGTCTCAGATGTGTCATGGCAAGGAGAAAAACATGGCAGAACTTAAGAGATTCTATAAGCTGCTTTTATATATATTTATATATACACACACACATAAAATTATGCTCCTAGCCATTGGGTTACAGTTTTATTCACATGACAAATGTCTTGACATCATGAGATTTTAAACAGTTCTTGTAACAACAATTTTAAGTGGCTTTATGTATATATGTGTGTAGTGCCCTGTCCTCCAACTAGATGGTTTAACTTTAAGCCATATCTAACACAGTTCATGTAATATGGAGTGGAGAGTCAGGATTCTTCAGTGTTATTTCCTTCTCCTAAAAGATAGAAGTATCTGAGGTGGAGATTCTTTGTCTGGGAGTTGTAAGCAAGCAAAAGAAACATGAAAACTGTGAAGTGGTCCCTGTAAGCTAGGAATTAAAAGCTTTGTCACAAGTGACAATGGTTTTAATTCAGCACTCGAGGAAACAAAACACAGCAAAATTTCTGCAAAAGCAGAAAGAAAACAAACTCCTGGCTCTCACTGTGTCTAGTTCATTGTGGTGCTATTATGGTTACTTCAGGCAGAAGAAAATAGCCCTCGTAACCTTGCAATGGAATATTTTGCAGTGGCAGTGGAGAGGGTTCCTTTATTGACTCTAACAACTTTTGTAATGGTCTACATCTGTTTTCACCTCTTAATCCTTCGAGCCATGATGACTAATTTGTTTCTTACTGAAATTTTACAAACGCTTTCTCCCTAATGCAAGATGTTTAGTCAAGGTCCTTTTTCATTTAGACTGTGCTCATACGTAAAGAGCTAAGTTATTTCTTGATTTGGACAGTTGAAGCACAGCAGCTAATTGAAAGGAAATATTCTGTGAGTAGATCTAGTAGGAATTTTTTTTTTTCCTCTGAAATGCCTTTTACATATTCTTAACAGATGAAAATTTCCCCCCAGGATATATTGCGAAGCAAATTGAAACAAATATTTGCATTTTATTTTGAAGTGTAATTTCTAACAAAAGGAAATGGAGTTTTTATTTTTACTTCAGCTATCATGTTACTGCAATGTATAAAGGGAAGCTGCACTGAGTGCTGAAGGATTAGTTGGCTGTGTGTGCAGAGACATAGCTGTGACATGGGGCGGCAGGGACTGAGCCCCTTCATCTCATGTACCACATGGGACTAAAGGGAAGATCTTCTGTGAGCTGAGAGATCTCATAGGTGTGTATCAGGAAAGAGAAGTATCTGGGGCCTTTGCCATCACTTAAAGAGGAGTGAAATGGTTCTGTGTAATGGTGACTGAGGGAAAGTACATGTGCAAGCTGGTGGAGTTGCAGAGAGGCAGAGCTGTGGAATGGTCGGGAGTGTCCTGGGGAAGCATGTGGGGTAGATGATGCCTATTCAAAGGCAGCATGAGGGTAAGTTTATCAGTATTACACTGGAGCATTGCTTACATAGGGTGGTGAGCATTTGCTCTACCCTTGCACTCCTAGACTTGTGGAAGTTTCACGTTTTGGCAAGGTCAGCTTTGAGGAAGAGGTGCAATACCACCTGCAGCTTCAGCACCTACGTACTTTGAAAGGCAGGAGTGCATATCTGCCAGCAGAGTCACACAGTCTGTGTTCAGAAATGTGGCTGTTTCATTAGGTGGTGGTTGCTGTAACCGTGGGACTGCGTGAGAAAAGAGGTGCAAAGTTGTCTGGCAAAGGACTGTAGGTGCCCGTTTACATAGGGGAGTGGAGACACCAGTGTGTGTACAAGGAACTGAGATGCCTACACGCAACACTCTTCCAGTTCTTCCTTCTCCATATGCTACTGTGTACCAGGATGTCAGACACTCAAAATTTCAGAGCAGTCAGAGGAAACACATGGATTTCAGAGCAACTACTCGGCCTATAAAACAGAAGGTGGTTTTCAATATTGAGCTGTAATGAGAATCCTGAATGGGCATGAACTATCTTTAAAATCAGTTCTGTAATGCTGGTGCAGTGGGAGAATATTACTATTGGGTTTGCTGTTATTCAATTATTTTTAAGCATTTTTTGTCAGATTTGTAATAAGAACAGATAAGGCAACTAGCTGCTAGGCATACTTGTGTGCTGTAAATATCGGAGATCATTAAATGTCACTGGGAAAGTTCCTGTTGTTACATTGATACGCTATAGGAATGGATATACTCTATTGACTCAATGCATTTGACATCAGGCTCAGTTTGTAACTCCATCCCTTCTCAGCTTCTGCATTCAGTGAGGAAGAAAAGGTAGACACAGCCTCAATCTTCTGTCCTTTCCTCCTTTTTTTTTTTCCTATAATTTGGATAGGCATAAAGATATTCCATCTTTAGGAGATTGAACTATTGCCAATGTATTTGTGACACAGAGGAATCTTTCTGGGTTAGAAAAAGGATATTGTGGTATTCCTCTCCTCAGCACCAGTGCTCTGGCTGTACTATTGAGGCACTTACCAGCATGTTGGTACTGGTGAATTAGGCTCAGGTAACTGAACAGCAAAGATAATATAAACCAGGTATCTTTCCCTGTCTGGTGTGTTTAGCCCTGTACCACTCCAGGTTATTCACATGCCAAGGGCTGGTGTTACCATCCTGTCCCTGTGCGTTGACACTGATCAGGTTGTGGCTGATCGCGCAGGGGATGTTATCACAAACACAAGTATTTGCCTTTGTTACTGAAATTGAGGCATTTGCATTCCAAGACCCTGACTGAAATTCAGAAAAATTATTGTTACTTTTCCAAAATCATTCCCGTGGTTCTCTAAAAAGTACCAAAAGAATTGGGGTTTGACTGTAGATATTGCATTGTGTGCTTGATCTCTCTGTGTGCTTTCCACTGTAAGACATCCCACCACTGAAAGAAATTTCTGAACCCGCATGGCCACAGGCCACAGCCAAATATTTCTGTGCATAAATATTTGTATTAATTATCCAAATTTAAAATCAAGACCTTAAAAATAAAATAGTTACTGACCTTTTAGCTCATTTATAATTAAAAGCCATTCTAATGTTGTACATATAAATAATAGATAGCTGTTTTCACAGATCAATGCCTTCTCCTGGTTTATAAGAAACATTTTTAAGTAAATTTACTGTGCCTTCATGTTTAATAGGAAAATTTGATGTGTTAGCAACTATATGGTGATCTCTGTACATTTTTAAATTGTAAATTGCACTTTAAAAATGCAAACAATTATTAATATTGATTTGGACTAAAACAATATTGAATTTCAATATATTTCTGGCTCTTTTATGAATTACCCTGCACAGCCAGTGTGATTATGATGAAAGAGCATTTGCACGCTCAATTTCTTTTCAGCAAGAAACCTTGAAGAGTGCTAGTTGTGTTCAGGCTGATAATGATAAACCCATGCATTCAAGGAAAATATGACTACCTTAAAAATATCAACTGAAGCATAGTAAATGAATATTTCATACTATACATGCAGTTCTTATATCATGCTAGCTGAACTTTTCTTATTAACAAATACTGAGAATTTAGTTAGAATGCAGCTCACTGCCTGAGCCCTCTGTTTTGGTTGTGCATCGCGTGCAATTATAAAATGATGTCAATCCATCACTGCAATTTCCTGCAACTAAGCAAAGAGATGAATATATTCATGGCCTAGAATGCTGTAGGATGCCCATTTATTTAAGTGCCATTAAAACCATGCTTCTGTGCTGCGGCTGGAACAAACATTTAATAGCTCTGTTGGTAGAGCGGTTTTGAGCTTTTCTTCTGATCGCAGCTATCATCTCAAGGCCTATTTGCTAATTGCTTGCTCAGATATCCCAGCTTCTCCCTGGAGGCCTCATCCTGGGTACAGCCCTTCACCGTGCGGTGCAGCAGCAGCCATGTCCAGAAAGGTTTCTCCAGCAGATGCCCTCATTACAACACATAGGAGTGGGTGCAAGGGGGTCCCCCGAGAGCCCTGCAATACGTGGGCAGAATGGTCTGGAAAATAGAAATCCTTTCCCCTGGGGAAAAGAGGTGTATTGAATCAGGACAAAATATCAAAGTGAGGTTTTTGTAGAAATGGATTTTCAGAAAAAAATAATTTATTGAGGCCTTAAGTGGTGTTTTCATTGTGCTTGGCTGCTAACCACCTGGACAACTTGTGAACTCCCCAGGGTTTCCTAGGCACGCAGAGGGCTCTCATTCTTCCCACTTCACCCCCTTCCTCTCCATTCACAGCTGTCCATGTCCCAGAAGGGCAGAGGGCTGGGGACTGTTAACCTCCAGCAGCCTGCCTGGAAAGCAGCTGTTAAACTCAATTCTTGCCAAAAGTAGACTTTGAGGAGTGTATAGCAGGCAACAGCCAGGCGAGCCTTCATTTTGATTCTCCCAGGGAAAAATTCCAAACTTTGTTTTTCCACACAGAAAACTTGGGTTCTGTGAAAAGGGCATTTTCTTACTGAAAATCCTTCTGCTGGAGAATTCCCCAACCAGCTCTTTTTCTGGAACTTACTCCCACATAGACTGAAAATAACCCAAACTTGGTGACTTTCCAGTCATGTTACAAAAGCTAATGTTTTGCTAGAGTCCCTGGAGACAGCCAAGTTGTGCTACTTATATTAGGAAAGTGGTAGTAGACAGCTAGCAAGCATCTACAGGACTGGTTTGAATGCTGCTGGCCCCTACTTCAATGATATGTAATGAATGATTAACACTATTACAGCACTTAACCTTGAATAGTGTTGTAATTATTTTGATTGTGGAATAAAATCCAGAAAGCGCTATGACATTTACTATTTTTAAACCTCATCACTTTGGAGAGCATCATTCAAGAATTTTGAACACTTGAAATCAGTAAAACAGAAAAATTGAATGACACGATTTTTCTTTACCTGACACAGGTGCTCTCTAGTGTGATTTCTCCCTTCTATGGGTAGAGTAGTTGGTAGGTAACAGCAAGTGTCCTTGTGTTCCTTCATTTCACAGGTAATCTTGTTTCACTGTTTTATGCTCAGATGCTCATAGAAGTATAGTCACCTGTGTTATTTCACATTGTAATAGCATTGTGGTTTTGATTAAAGCAAGTCAATTTTCTTTGCCAAAATGGCTTTTAACAAAATGATATCTTTCAGAAAATGTGTTCTTTGGGCATAATTTTGTGATGTAAGAGGTGCTTTATCAAGGAAAGTTCTGTATCCTATATTGTCAAAACTAATACTGTGAATATTACTGTAATTCTGTAATACATACATGTTGCATGATATTTACTGCATCGATACAAAATACTTTTTAGGACTCCAGCCTCCAGGCAGGAAAATGGAGCTGTATCAGTCTGATGCAGTAACTGCAAGCTGTAATGCTTCCTAGCAGAGAGAAGTCCTGGTTTTATGAAGGAAGGACATTCTTCCTGTTAATTTTCCATTAGGTTGATCCAGATCCTGCCCAGTCACTATATAGTCTTTAGCTAGATTAATTCTGGATATATAGCAGATTTTGTACCTTCCTGTCTCAACACTGAAGCCGATAGAGCTAATTCTGCATTGCCTGAGAACAGGCACTATGTAATGGCTACTGGTGATTCCCCAGGAGAGAGCATGTCAGCTCTCAGATGGTGGGGCTCCATTACACTAGAAGGATGTACAATTAATAATGATACATCCTAGCTTTTCTGTGTTGTAATTCTCAAGGAAATCCTTTCATCTTCCTGGGTTTAGGTGATGAATTTTATCATTCTTGTTGTCTCCTAGGGGACATTTCCTGATACCTTAAACTGGTGTCAAAATTCTTGCTCAAGTTGACTGAAAGCAACTTCTGGCTCCTTAGCAGTTTCTCTCCAGAATAATGCCTCTACTCATCCTAGCAAGATGGAAATACCCAGAGCCTGAAATCTGCCTTTTGGTAATTACTGTATGTCCTGCTGCCTCATCAGATGACAGCTCATGGTTGTGTCACTCCAATAGAGGAAAAACAGCGTAGGATTTGAGGAAAATAATTTTTTTTAAGTCAATCAGGCTGCACATTATTTCTATCCCACTTGCAATTAGCAATGTGTGGGCTGATCACTAGCAATAACCTGTGGTTAGAACTGAAACTTAGATGTGCTGCTCTGGGTTTCACATGTTGCTGTAAAAGTTTAACCTAACAAACTAGAGAAACCATTGAAGGAACTCCTGCGGTTCCAGATAGCAATGTTTCAGCTCTGCAGCCCTCTTCAGGGCTAACAATGACTGGAGTTTATGTACATTCACCGTGGTGAAAATTACAGCTTTGCCCATAGACTAACTTGCTGTGTGAGCCTAAGAACAGCTGAACCACAGTGTTAGAGCCGCCAAATAACAAGGTATAACAGAGGGGTTAAGTGCACTATTTTAGATTTCATTCTGGACTTTCCCAGCTTTCAGCCAGCCCACTCCATTACTCTAAAAAAAAGGAAAAAAAAAGTTAATATTTTTTATCATTTGTTTTTACGTATGAATTTTGCAGCCCTTTTCAGTAGCATCATGACTGTATTATTAAATGCTGCATTGCAACACAGGGAGGGTCTGAGGCCTGTTCAAACCTTTAGCTCTGGTTTAAACATGCTTCCAGGACACAGCATGTAAAGAAAGCACTAAAGACTATCTTTCCCACATAAGAATTCTGTAACTGCAATACGATAATTTGTGCAAAATATTATTAGAGATCAGTAAACCAGAATGAATTGAGAGCATCAAGACTAACGTAAGTAATCTGTGCATCTGATGGCTAATGGTTAGCATGTACTTGTGTTTTGGGAACCTAGTGAAACATAAATAAAAGCTATTTGGACTTGAACCATTAGTGGTAGGTTCTTTGCTGCCTCCATTTATCTTTTTTTTCCTTCTTGCCCCACCCTTTTTATTCCTAGTCTGCCTATGTATAATGAGGAACTTCCTGTTAAAGCGTTTTAATGTTAAAGACATTGAAGTGATAACCCAGGGGACTTGGTAGACGACGCAGACAAACAGCAACCACAGGCAGAGAGCAGCAGCTGTGTGGTGGAGGAATTTTCAAGCTGAGTGTACATAAGATATTTCTAAACTGTTCTGAGAAGTGTCTAAAAAAAGCAGCCTTATTTTTGTAGACTTATTTATCTGTAGAGGGATTCAGACCTCTGAAAAAAAAGGCGGAGTCTATCAATCAGCAAAATAAACCCCCCAAAGTGAAGACTTGTCTGAAGTGGTGAAATGGTCAAGCCCTCTCAGCAGCACACTTGACCCTCACTCCTGCAGCTCTTCCCTATTTAGCTGTAGGAAAGGGTGAAGCTGCGCAAAGAGGTCTCTTACTGTTAAATGTGGCTTGTATTACATGCTTGTTTACCACTGACTAAAACAGTAAATCTTAATGATCAACACTATCTCTTCCCTTCACACTAAAACTCAGTCTTATCAGAGAAGAAATACACAAGATCGCAAATGAGATGCTGAAGCATATGGTAGCACAGAGTGTAAGAAGAACATGATCCTCTGAACTGGCTTCTTGTTTGGCTGAGATGCCTGAGAGGAACTGGAGGCTGAATCTTGCAGAATGAGAGAGGAAAAGAATTAGCAACTGTTTTCCTCCTACCTTGTGCTTCTGACTGTGGATTTGCTGCCCTTCAAAATGTTATGACTAATGCATAAAGCGTTGCTCCTCTCTAGACATTCAACTTTTCACTAGCTTGAGACATAAAAAAACAAAAGCCATGAATCAGTCTTTGGCTGTAGGTCTCCAGGCATGTAACCTTTACTGTATATGCCATGCTGGCATTCGTTGTCTAGTCTGCGCTGTGTTTATCAGCCTCACTTGCTTGCTGTGAGTATTGCAGTCTCTTAGATCCTCCTGTACTTGCTCTTTGCCACCCTCCCCCATAACTACAAAACTAAATTTCTCTCTTGGAGAAACAGCCCAAAAGGGCCTAGGCAATATTTTGTGCTGAATTCCTCTCCTTGGACCTTTATCTATCATTGGTATATCTTTCAAGACACCTCTGGGGTTTGGATACTAATTTTCCATCATCATTAGCAAGAAACTTATCCTCATGCTTCCTTTCATTAATGTGCAATACAAGAATGAGAAGAAGTGCTGTATATGCACACTCTTTTTAACTTGATGATGCCATATGCAAATAATTAAACAAGGCACAGAAGCAATGGTTAAAAAATCTGCAAAATTTCCTCATTAAACTAAGCAATTATCTGCAAGAAGAGAGACATCTGAACCCTCTCCCTCCACACCCATGACAAAATCTCCACATCTTGCAGATGTTTGATTTTTGTCCAGGAGGAAAAAAATCGCATTTAATTACCTTCAAGGGTGAGGACAGCGTGGTGGGTGCAGAGATGGTGACATTCAGTTTGTATCTGCCAGTGAGGTGGCTGTGACTTCACATGTGATCTGTTTGGATATTGTATGCAAGGTCACAGCTCTATGCAAAATCAGTGGAAACATTAACTGAGTTCTAGCTGTGTCATGTGCTACGTGCAAGAAGAAAAAAATGATTCATGAAACTCTAGGGCCATGATTTGCTGTTTGGTGGCCACACAACTCCAGCAGTTAATGCTTCTAGCCGTCTCTTCCTGCCTGCTGCATTACATTGGTATAATGTCTTTGAGCTGGGTAGTGAAGTGAACTGAGGAAACTGATTTAGCTGAGAAACAGTCCATTACAAAAGAATGGCACTGAAAGCAAGTCATATTCACGGAGATAAACATATTCTCAAAAGCACTAAATTAAACCCCTCCATGTTCTGTTCTGCAGTACAGTTTATCTATGTAGTTACCAGCGATGTCCCTGTCACTGTCATAGCTGAGATTTTCACAATCTATAGTTGTGAAAACAATGTTATTGCTTGCATTTTACAAATAAGAAGCTGAAGCAGAGAAACCTGAAGAACTTGCCTAGAGAAGTGAGAAATCTGTGCACAAGAAGAGGCTGAATTTGAACCTTCCACAGTTCAGGTTAGTATTACAGCTACTGAATCCTCCTCCTTTTCCTTAGTTACTGGAAAATAATGAAAATGGTAAAATGTTTATTTTTTATATGAGGTAATTAATATGCAAAACTGAAAACAGGAATAGATTGATTTTTCTTTTTAAACTTATGACCAGAAGGTGTGTAAATCTGCCAAGCACTTCAGTTAAGCAACTGTTTCACACTAGCTAGGATGTAGGTTAGTGGTTTCAGCAAATATACAGATAATTAACTGCAACTCCTTTTGTTCTAGCTGACAGTATAAAAGCAATGAGAGAAAGGAAGAAAATCACTGGGGAGTAGTGTGGCATCTTGCAAGCTTTCCAGTGCGATATACATAGGATTACACTGACGAGCTTTTCTAGTGCTAATGAAGGGGTGTCACACTGGCAACAGCAAAACCTGATGTATTTGCTGAAAAGGAACAATATGAGAATTAGTAGCTCAGATTTCCTTTTCCAGACACCAGTGAACGGTTGTGAAGGGAGGGGCATGTACATTTAGTCTGTCTTTCTCTTTCAGTGGAGGTAGAGCCTGCTGCACTGGTGACCGAGAGGTGCACAAGCAAGGAGGTTCATAGGTGTTACCAGGGCTGTGGCACTTCGTAAGAAGCAATTTTAACAAGCAACTTGGTAAAAATCAATTTCCCTGTAGAGAAGGGAATCAAAGCTGCATAAGTGCAATATATCATACTATGTTATTATTATTACATATTATGTGCAGCATGTAGCAAGGATGTTGCTCCTGTCCCTCTGGAGGGTCTCTGCAGGTCTAAATGTGAACAGAGAGGGTCTCTGTTCAGTGGAAACTGGAAGGTGAAGGGATTTACCAGTTCCCCTTTCCCGCACTCCCACCAGCAGTTGGTAACAGAGCACCATATTGCAACAGCGAATCCTGTGGTTAGCAAGATGTGAATTAGTGGGGCATCTCCCAGAGAATAAGAAATACCTTAACCCAGCTTCTGCCAGTGTCACCTTGCATACATTACGTTAGTGGTGAAGTTATTATTAATTTTCCTTATCATAATGGCAAAGCCAAAACTTGTGTTTACTTAGTAAGTTTTATAAGAGAGCAAGCAGTGACCAAGTTACCCAGTCAGGTCTATGAGGTGTTCAGCAACTTTTTTAGTTGAGTTCCTGATAGGTGTTTTATGAGGAACAGGGTTAGCAGGATAAATGTAGTTCTGAAGTTTCTAGAGTGGGCTGGGACGTAGATGTGAGGTGTGTTTTAACAGGCAGCAGCAACAGTCAGAAAACCACCATTGGTGAAAGAACTTGCTGAGGAATCTGTTGCTGCAGACTTGTTTGCCAAATAAGTTGTCTGTAAACTCTGCCATCATTAAAATTCTCCACAGTGATAGCTGCACTTTCCCTGAAACATTTTGTTGAAGCTTGCAAATGGAATTATCTGGTATGACTGCTCTTTTGAGCAGTGTAAATCTTCAACAACAGCCCTAAATAAACCTGTGATATACAGTGCATGGAACACCTATTTTTATAAATATCTCTGCAGAGAAACGCTAGAGGTAGGAAGAATAAATTACGAGCAAGAAATGGCATTTTAAAATATGCTCTAACCTTGCTTGCTCCTACTCTCTCTTGGCACTGTTCTCTATTAACCTAGCTCCAGCCCCTAGCAAGGCAAAGGTCACAGCTTTTATTTACATAACACAAAGTTTCTAAATAACAAGCATTAAGGAAGTGAGGCTTTGCAGGGGGAAAAAGTCAAACCAAAACAAAAAACGTATGAACAAGAAATAATAGTTTAGCCTCTATGGCCAGAAAAATATCAGCATTGGGAATAATGTGCCATTTAACAGAGATACATAAACACTATCACCTGAATATAGCACAAATACTGGACTCCCCACTGGGGAAATCATATCTCATTTCAGTTGAGGGACACCAAATTACTCTCTGTTGCCTTGTAAGTGCTCAGTTCTTGGCATCTCACTGTGCATGGGACAACTGCAATTCTTCTTTAGGCTATGACTCCGCCTCAGAGATCTGAAACGACTTCCCTGAATTTGGGTGTAATCCCAGGCATGAAGTGCTGCTTAATCTAATCCTAAACTATTATTGCATGTCAATGTCCAAAGCTGAATTTAGAGCCTGGAAAGAGGAGGAAATGTTTAGCAATGGCCCTTTAAGCACCCTATGTCATCTTATACTTTACAGCCTGGCCTCACAACAGTGAGGTTTGGGCTGTTTAGGAAGGACTAGAAAGCTTTGCCATATGCCACTGCTGTAACTCAAGAGTCTGCTTCATCTTGCAGCACATACAGGCACAGGGAATTAGTGTTTCTGTCCTGTTTCACAGCCTTTCTCGTTACAACGCTGCTCATTTTGGTGAGTTTTTACGATGGAACAATCTGGTCAGGCAGAAGAACCTATGAAGGTGATATGGGATAATGTTGGTCCAAGTGTCATCCTATAGAGCAGATAACAAATATAGTAGGTCTTATCCAGAAGGAACAATTTCATTGTAAAGGAGATTCATAACTATGGCATTGGCCATAGTGAAGGATGATTGGGAAGAAATATAGAATTCATTTTCAGGATCACCTTCTACTCACAGCAAATGAGAAGTACATATGGATGTTTTAACTTTTCACACTGTACTGCTGTCCCATGTGGCCCAGGCTTTGTAATTACTGTCAAATCAACAGTCAGTTGGTATTCATTACACCAGAAACAGAGCAAGGAATTTCTGAAGACCTTACAGAAAGTATACTTGGTTTCTCATGCTCAAGAGAAACTTTGGAAAAATCCCAAGTGTGGAAAGAAAATGGGATAAGAATTTTGGACTTTCAATGAGCCATAGCTGCACATACACATCTCCTATGTTACTGTATTTTAACAGGACTTTTGAAACTGATGAGACATGACCACCTCCACCCTTTCCCAGCAATGTAGTGGAGCTCTGATTCTCTTTTGTAATTCAGGGCTGTGGTAATAATACTTACATTATACACTCAGTTAAGTTACCTTTCCCAGAGGCAGCACTCCAGCCTGCCTCTATGGGTATCAGAGAAAATGACACCTGTGAGGGAAGAGGTGAAACAGATTCTGGTCCACTCCACCCGTACAAGCTCCAGCTGGTAGGTATGGCTCTTACCAGGAGCATTCTAAGTCCTTGCAAAGAGTGGAGTGAAACTGTTTTGTCTGTGCTGCAGCCCTTCTGTTGCTAGTCTGTTATTCACTTCCTGAGGCCTTAAGGTAAAGGCAGCAGCACTGAGAGCAAAAACCCTGTGCCTGGTGCTGGTGAGTGGTACTGCAATAGGGTCATCTGATCCCAGAGGAGATGGAAAGAGCAAGTAGGGGGCTGCTGGCTGGAAGTTGTATGGTACTATGGGGAAGAGGCAGCTGGAGGCCACGTTAACAGCAAAAGTGTGAAAGTAGAAGGCTGAGATTACAATAGGGAAACTGAGCCCCTGGTTGGGCAATAGTTCCTGGATAGTAAAGCTAATAAGGGAAGAAACAAAAAGACACGTAGGACTCCCAAACTAGAAGAGACTCCATTGGTATGAAGACAAGCAGAGAGAAAGCTGTGGATTTTGTGTGCTGACTGTGACCCATCATGTAAATCACATCTATTTTTTTTCTCTCTGTTGTGTGTAATGAGTGATAATGGCATTCTCTGTTTTCTGCCTGTGCAGCCTCTGAGTGCTCTGCATTACCAGACCATTGCCATACACCATCTTGAAGGTGGTGCCTTCCAGGAATGGATGACGCGATCTCCGCTAGCAGGCACACTGCTCTCTTTGGTTTGGAAAACATTTTGGGATCTTTTGGGTTAAAGGTGGAACACTGATGTATTATTCTCCGTTGAAGGGTATACCCAAGGAAGAATCAATAGCATAGCTCCAAAACATCACCACTCACATGGGAGGCTCTTGGATCCTGCCCAGTGTTTGTAAAGCATGTGTAAACTAATGAATGTATTCATTATTAATAATGACACAAACATATGAAAACCTTGTAAATAAATACTTGAAAGAGTACTAAACATACTACCAGAATGAAGTCTAAGGGTTCTCAGCAGCAAAATGCAGTAGAAAATTATGGCTGAAAGGAACAGATGTTTAAAATGAATGCTTTCAGTGTGCTGAGCTAAAATGTAATTCAAACACATACAGAAGACGTATAGACTGGCTTTCAGTAGCACAACCCCCTGAAATACCTATACAAGTAACCTTGTTTTGGATCAGCAAGGCTTATTCTGTTTATTGAATCAATAAGTGTGAAGCCCATAGACCATTTTAGTTATCAACCTTTTCCAAATGAATATCCCAAGCATTTCTAATCACAACCGTCTGATTTCCATTATTTTGACCTCCTTCTTCTTTGGCTGGATCAATAATGTCTGATGTAATAATTTATCAACATATACTGGGAAAATTATTGATTCTACTTGTACACATTAGCTGGGAGAAAAATATGTCAGGCTCTCCCTTTAGTCTAAATGCCTTTCTAGATTTGAATTAAGCTGCAGTCAGTATTTGTATGAAGGATTTTAGCACTGTGTGTAAAACAAATCGCTGTAGTGGAAATGGATGTTTTACTTGCCCAGTTCCCCTGATAGTATTACAGCACCCATCACTGCAATATCTGTTTTTCATACTCTAATTGCTTTGTGAAATCTCTCGCTCCTCCTCTGCCTCCCACCCCTGTGCATTCACGCAGTGTACTGCAACGCAGTCTGACACTTTTCATCCTGCCTCTTGGGGAGGCTGAACTTAAGGCCAGCTGGAGGTTTTATTTAGTTGAGAGATGTACTATATAGGTAGAAAGCTTTCATGTAAATCCTGGATGTTCACAAAAAGATCGAAAGCTTATGTGCATAATACGGTGTGGGGTAGGATTAATAGTTGTCCATGATATGTTTTTGGTGTGGGGTTTACTGGTGAAAGTAGTATTTGAAAGAAGACAGTGAAGAAAAGCTAGGTGTTATGTATATTACAATAAGCTGATTGTATTTCTCGACAGCTCTGTACCCATACACTTTGGGGGAGGAAGATCCAAATACTAAAACAATACGCTGAGTCATTAAGTGGAATGAACCACTAGAACCATCCCTTCCTCCAGCAGCTATAATCTGTCATCAGATTACTTACCTAATGCATATGTTGTAATAGCCATCTGTAGCTTCTTTTTCATATCCTTTTGTTCAGATGAAGCGACTTAAAAATTGCAAATGTTTCTCCCCTTAGATGCAAGAGTATAAATCACAAGTAGTACAGAGCTCTCTGCCTCATATTGATTCTTTCGTGAACTAAGCCAGATGGGTTCAGATATGAGCATGATCTAATATTCCCCTTAGCTTGATTTATAGATTTCTTTGTGCATTACCTGACCATAAATGAGTCTTGCATTATTTCTTGTGTGCCTGTCAAATTAAAGAAAAATATTCCCATTGACCTTTAAACCTGGGAGAAAAAAATTAGTCAGAGACATTTTACTGCGTGTATTACAGTGATCTTAGTGCTTACATGCCAATTAAGAGTTTGTGATTATGAAAGAGGTCTAGTAGTTTGTGTTTTGTGTAATGATTTCATTTTCCTGTAAAGCACACAGTAGATACACAGACAGTAGCATAAGCTACATTGCAAATAACCCTCAAAGAGAGAAAAAGAGGAGAATAATTTGGCACGTTTCATTCCTTAATTTACAAAAATGAGCACTAATTGCAAGAACTGAAATGTTTTTCTGGGAAAAAATAATGTTCTTTAAAATGTAGGCACAACAAGCAAAAACGAAACAATGACTGACACATAAGGTGTTAATGTCATTAAAGGGAATGAGCATCATGAGGCTTTTGCTGACCCCAGAGACCTCTTCTGTGAACAAAATGAGTTTAATATGTATGAGAAGTAACGAGCTATGAATCATGAACCTATCATTAAGGCACAACTGTTGGCTCAGGAATTGCAACCAAACTCTGGTGGGAGACACTAAGTTTTGTCTGAGCAAAAAGCTCATGCTTAAATGGAAGAGACTGACCTCAACAATGCAGCACCTCCTCCCACAGTTTTCAAGAGTGTTTGTGTGGCCTAATGAGCCTGTTATCTCCCCTATTTGTAATTAATGCTCAGAGCTATCAAATCTAGGCATTAAAAAAGAAAGTACATCTGTCTTTGCCATTCTTTGTATTTTTAACCAGGTGAAGTATAGTGAACATGCCCTGAAACTGCTCAGCAGACCAAATCCCCTTCATATTTCTATTCATGTTGTATCTATTCTGTACCTGTATCAGATTACATTTTCAATAAGAACAATATTTTAGCTTCTGTTTTCTAAGAAAGCACTCTTAATGAGTCTTCCCATGCTATGTGGCCTTATCACAAAATCTGGCTTGTAGCCCTGACTCTAGGAACAGTCAGACCCGTTTGTATTGTTGGCTCTTATCCAGATGCCCTCCCATGTATCTCTGTCACCACAAAAATCCATCTTTAGATTTTCTCCATTTCTGGTACATTTGGACTAGCTAACCTGTTCATACAATTGATAACAGGGCTTCAGGAATATTAATGTTCCTTTCCAGTCCCTTGTTAAGGTCACTGAACTGTTGAGTATCCTGTTTCCTAGCCCATGATCTTTGTTATTTTATCCCTAAGTGGATCTGCTGTGGCAGGAAAGCTTTTCTTAACACTTCCAGTTGGCCAAAGGCTGAAGTGTAGCCAGTGTTTTACATCTATCCTGGGATGTACCTAAACAGTATATCTGGTTTGGGGGCCAGTATATTTATGAGAGAGGGTTGTAAGTATAGATTTTCTTTGGTTTGGAGGCTTTATTTTAATTCCAGTGGCTGAACACATTTGTTTATTTTTATTACAGTAAGCTTCCAGTCCCTGAGAATGGGATCTGTGGTGCTAAAGAGACTTTTATTATATATGAGACTTCAAGTGATAGTCTTTGCCCTGAGGAGCTCACAATAAAAATAAGCAGACAGAGAGATAAAAGACATGATTCAGCATCAGATGTAATTTGCTGTATAAGCTGATCCAATTGTATCTGAAGGATTTATTTTACAGATGAAGAAACTTAAGCACAATGAAATGACTTGCAGAAAATACCACAGAAGTCTATGGAAAACTAGAAACTAAGACTGATTGCCCTGCAGCTCCCAGGACAGCCCTTCTATGTGAACCAGGGCAAACTCTTTATGCATTACATGAACACAACTACACATGCTGTACATCCGAACCTGAAGAAATTATACAGCCCTACACAGTTACGCCATGCAGCAGACTTTTTTTATCCCTCTGCTGTGCATAACCCTGGCACTCTCTTCTTTCTTCTGTGAGTAGTTCTTATTCAGAGATACTCTTTTGACTTCTATCACAAAATGGTGCTTTGAAGAAATATCTTTACTGCATAAAGGCATACAAAATAAATCTCATTTCCCTATTCTGGTCACTGTATTTATATGAAAAGAATTGTGGCAATACATCAAAATGCAGCGATTGCCATTCCCCTTCCATGGTGACTTATAATTGTGGATTTACATCTGGCTGAAAGACACTGTTCAGACTGTCTAGCTTGCATGGTAATAACAGCAAGCTCCTCTATTTCCTTTTAGTATGGCAATGGAGACTGAGAGCCCCGTCACTTTAAACAATCGATGAACACATAAAATGAGAGTTAAAACCTTCTACAAAATACAAAAATAATAAAGCACAATCAGTGAAACCCTAAATCATAATGACAATGTTATCCAGTGTCAGCTAGAGACACTCTCTGACTACAATGGATTTTAAAGTGAAGTATTTCTCTAGCTGGTTAAAAAAA